>NC_084578.2:1612500-1717500 GCF_033978685.3 Nerophis lumbriciformis | reverse complement strand
CTAAAGTAATGAACAAAAGGTAAACATGCTAGGCTTCAGGCTACTAGGAGCGAGCAGTTACACAACAGCTAAGCACACAATAACACACAAGCTAGACTAATAATCATTCACAATAAAAGGTGACATTTGTCAATATAAACAAGTATGAAATAATTATAGTTACATATTACTTACACATACAAAGTCTCCAAGGCATATTAGAAAGTATCCAGTAACAAATGTGTCCGCATCATTACGGACACATTACTTATACATGCAATATATGATTATACTGTAGATGATAACACATTTAATTTCACTTTAGGGGTCACAGACGTTTCAGTTGACAAGAAAGATGAAAGATTGAAGATGAAACATATTGGAAAATATGCAAAATATAAAACATAAATACAGTGCATCAAATAAATGTAAATTATATAAAATGTTTTTTGTTTTTTAAAAATATTTGATATATTTTTAAATAAAAAAATAGATATCAAATATATAAATTATACCCAATACATCAAATATATTAACTACATCAAATATACAAAAATATATAAAACATTTAAGAATATATTTAATATTCAAGAATAGATCAAATACATAAAAAATATATCAAATATATTAACTATATTAAACTATAGAATATATTAACTATAATAAAATATGTTAACCATATTGAAATATATTAAAACATAATAAACATCCATCCATCCATCCATTTTCTACCTTCGGGGTCGCGGGGGCGCTGGAGCCTATCTCAGCTACAATCGGGCGGAAGGCGGGGTAAACCCTGGACAAGTCGCCACCTCATCGCAGGGCCAACACAGATAGACAGACAACATTCATATAAAATAAAAATATATTAACTAAATTAAAATATCTTAACCATATATAAATATATTAAAAATGTATCAAATATATTAAAATATATCAAATAAAAACAAATTAACTATAATAAAATATAGCTAATATATTAACTATATTAAAATATGTTAACCATATTTAAATATATTAAAATAGATCAAATAAAAAATATACATCAAATATCTTAACTATATTAAAATATCTTGAATATATTAAAATAGATTAAAATATATATATATATATATAAAAATATTAACTATATTAAAATACAACAAATACAAAATATATCACATATATTAACTATTTTAAAATATATTAAAATAGTGCAAATGAAAAATAAATTAACTATAATAAAATATATCAAATATATTAACTATTAAACTATATTAAAGTATATCCAATAAAAAATATATCAAATATATTAACAATATTAAAATATATTAAATATAATAAAATATATCAAATAAATTAACTCTAATAAAATATCATGAATATATTAAAAATATCTTAAATATATTCAAATATATCAAATAGAAAATATATATCAAATACATTAACTATAGTAAAATATATCAAATATATTAAAATATATCAAATAAAAAATATATCAAATATATTAAAATATATCAAATAAAAACTATATCAAATATATTAAAATATATCAAATAAAAACTATATATCAAATATATTAACTGAGATAGGCTCCAGCAACCCCGCAACCCCAAAAGGGACAAGCGGTAGAAAATGGATGGATGGATGGATGGATAATAAAATATATTAAAATCGTGCAAATGAAAAATAAGTTAACTATAATAAATATATCAACTATATTAACTATTGAAATATATTAAAGTATATCAAATAAAAATATATTAACTATATTAAAATATATGAAATATAGTAAAGTATATCAAATACAAATATATCAATATGTTAACTATTAAAATATATGAAATATAGTAAAGTATATCAAATACAAATATGTCAATATGTTAACTATTAAAATGGTTAAAATATATGAAATATAATCAAATATATCAAATAAATCAATTCTAATCAAATGTATGAAGTAAATGAAGTAAATGTTGCCATGGCTTTCAAGTCTCATCCTGTGCTTTCAGAGACAGCTGCCTGACGCCACTCAGTCCAGAGTCCTGCGCCTTGGTCCAGACCTTCTTGTCTGACTGTCCCACCAGAGTCTTCCTGGGTCACGTCCAGACCCAACTGAAGACCGGCCTCCAGACTCAGGACAGACACCTCTTCCTCTTCAGTGACATCCTCCTGGTCACCAAGGCCAAGTCAGTTCCTTCACTACCACCTTACTTCCTTCACTACCACCTTACTTCCTTCACTATCACCTTACTTCCTTCACCACCACCTTACTGCTTTCACTACTACCCGACTTCCTTCACTACCACCTGACTGCCTTCACTACCACCTGACTGCCTTCACTACCACCTTACTTCCTTCACTACCACTTTACTTCCTTCACCACCACCTTACTGCTTTCACTACTACCCAACTTCCTTCACTACCACCTGACTGCCTTCACTACCACCTTACTGTCTTCACTACCACCTTACTTCCTTCACCACCACCTTACTTCCTTCACCACCACCTTACTGCTTTCACTACTACCCGACTTCTTTCACTACCACCTGACTGCCTTCACTACCACCTTACTGTCTTCACTACCACCTTACTTCCTTCACTACCACTTTACTTCCTTCACCACCACCTTACTGCTTTCACTACTACCCGACTTCCTTCACTACCACCTGACTTCCTTCACTATCACCTTACTTCCTTCACTATCACCTTACTTCCTTCACTACCACCTTATTGCCTTCACTATCACTTTACTTCCTTCACTACCACCTTATTGCCTTCACTACCACCTTACTTCTTTCACTACCACCTTACCGACTTTACTACCACCTTATTGCCTTCACTACCACCTTACTTCCTTCACTACCACCTTACTTCCTTCACTATCACCTTACTTCCTTCACTATCACCTTACTTCCTTCACTACCACCTTATTGCCTTCGCTACCACCTTATTGCCTTCGCTACCACCTTACTTCCTTCGCTACCACCTTACGGCCTTCGCTCCCACCTTTCACTACCACCTTACTGCCTTCACTAACACCTTTCAATACCACCTTACTGCCTTCACTACCGCCTTACTTTCCTTCACTACAACCTTACTTCCCTTCACTACCACCTGACTTCCTTCACTACCACCTTACTGCCTTCTCTACCACCTTACTGCCTTCACTGCCACCTTACTGCCTTCACTGCCACCTGACTTCCTTCACTACTACCTACTTACTTCACTACTACCTTACTACCTTTTTCCTTCACTACAATCTTACCTTAGTACTTTATCCTTAACGACTGCCGTATCTTACTACCTTTTTCCTTCACTACCACCTTACCTTACTACCTACTTACTTCACTACCACCTTACATACGCAACTTCCTCCTCTCTACCTCCTTGCTACGACTGCACACATTTGACTTTCCATCCTTCCATATTTCCTTCCTCACCTCTTCCTTCAACCCTCCTCCCCGACATCCCGCCTCCCTTGTCCTCCCCCTCCTCGGCCTTGCGTCACTACCCGTCTCCCTCGCCCTCCTCTCCTACCCTGTGAAAACTCCCTCCCCTCCCGTTCCTCGTCTCGCGTTTCCGCCACTTCTCCCTCGTCTTTTCCCCAACATGTCATTATTTTCCAGCCAATTAAATCCATACCGAGCCTGGCCGGGATCAAAGTCTGAGGCTCCCGCCCGGCCTCTCGGAGAGTCCCAGGCACCGAAATAGAAACCGCATGCGTGCCTGGGGTCGTCCTTCCTCTGTAATCACACTCCTCCTGGTGGCTCTACCCGAAGGCACTGTTTAGGAAGGCACTGTTTAGGAAGGGGAAGATAGCGCCGCCATTCATTAGCTGTCTTCCTGGAGCAGGTGGCCATAAATACACTCAGACTAGTTTCCACATTTCTACGTCCTATTTGGAGCTTTTATTCGCTGCTCAGCCCTAAGGTCGCTGCCTTCGTTCATCTGCAGAAACTCAGACTGCCTTCGTTCATCTGCAGAACCTCAGACTTCCACCGAGTTGTGGAGTCCAAATAGACTCCTGGGTAGAATGACTCAATGTTCTAAGGTGGCGCCAAGTGTCCAAATCCAGCATTTTGAGGTCTAAACTTACAAAATGAGCTAATAAGCTATCATAAAACAAGCTTATTAGCACATTTTGTAAGTTTAAACCTCAAAATCATGGATTTGGACACTTAGCGCCATCTTAGAAGTATGCTAACGTCTTTTGTATTAGCATGCTAATGTTTTATGATAGCTTATTAGCTCATTTTGTAAATTTAAACTTCAAAATCATGGATTTGGACACTTAGCGCCACTTTAGAATTATGCTAACGTCTCTTGTATTAGCATGCTAATGTTTTATGATAGCTTATTAGCTCATTTTGTAAATTTAGACCTCAAAATCATGGATTTGGACACTTAGCGCCACTTTAGAATTATGCTAACGTCTCTTGTATTAGCATGCTAATGTTTTATGATAGCTTATTAGCTCATTTTGTAAATTTAAACTTCAAAATCATGGATTTGGACACTTAGCGCCACTTTAGAATTATGCTAACGTCTCTTGTATTAGCATGCTAATGTTTTATGATAGCTTATTAGCTCATTTTGTAAATTTAAACTTCAAAATCATGGATTTGGACACTTAGCGCCACTTTAGAATTATGCTAACGTCTCTTGTATTAGCATGCTAATGTTTTATGATAATAATAATAATAACTGGGATTTATATAGCGCTTTTCTAAGTACCCAAAGTCGCTTTACATGTAGAACCCATAGCTTATTAGCTCATTTTGTAAATTTAGACCTCAAAATCATGGATTCGGACACTTAGCGCCACTTTAGAATTATGCTAACGTCTCTTGTATTAGCATGCTAATGTTTTATGATAGATTATTAGCTCATTTTGTAAGTTTAGACCTCAAAATCATGGATTTGGACACTTGGCGCCACCTTAGAAGTATGCTAACGTTTCTTGTGTTAGCATGCTAATGTTTTATGATAGCTTATTAGCTCATTTGTAAGTTTAGACCACAAAATCATGGATTTGGACACTTAGCGCCACCTTAGAAGTATGCTAACGTCCCTTATATTAGCATGCTAATGTTTTATGATAGCTTATTAGCTCATTTTGTAAATTTAAACTTCAAAATCATGGATTTGGACACTTAGCGCCACTTTAGAATTATGCTAACGTCTCTTGTATTAGCATGCTAATGTTTTTTGATAATAATAATAATAACTGGGATTTATATAGCGCTTTTCTAAGTACCCAAAGTCGCTTTAAATAAATAAATGATAAATGGGTTGTACTTGTATAGCGCTTTTCTACCTTCAAGGTACTCAAAGCGCTTTGACACTACTTCCACATTTACCCATTCACACACACATTCACACACTGATGGAGGGAGCTGCCATGCAAGGCGCTAACCAGCACCCATCAGGAGCAAGGGTGAAGTGTCTTGCTCAGGACACAACGGACATGACGAGGTTGGTACTAGGTGGGGATTGAACCAGGGACCCTCGGGTTGCGCACGGCCACTCTCCCACTGCGCCACGCCGTCCCCATAGCTTTACATGTAGAACCCATAGCTTATTAGCTCATTTTGTAAATTTAAACTTCAAAATCATGGATTTGGACACTTAGCGCCACCTTAGAAGTACGCTAACGTCTCTTGTATTAGCACGCTAATGTTTTATGATAGCTTATTAGCTCATTTGTAAGTTTAGACCTCAAAATCATGGATTTGGACACTTAGCGCCATCTTAGAAGTATGCTAACGTCTCTTGTATTAGCATGCTAATGTTTTAAGCTAGCTTTTTAGATAATTCTGTAAGTTTATACCTCAAAATCATGGATTTGGACACTTAGCGCCATCTTAGAAGTATGCTAACCTCCCTTATATTAGCATGCTAATGTTTTATGATAGCTTTTTAGCTCATTTTGTAAGTTTAGACCTCAAAATCATGGATTTGGACACTTGGCGTTACCTTAGAAGTATGCTAACGTTTCTTATATTAGCATGCTAATGTTTTATTATAGCTTATTAGCTCATTTTGTAAATTTAAACTTCAAAATCATGGATTTGGACACTTAGCGCCACCTTAGAAGTACGCTAACGTCTCTTGTATTAGCACGCTAATGTTTTATGATAGCTTATTAGCTCATTTGTAAGTTTAGACCTCAAAATCATGGATTTGGACACTTAGCGCCATCTTAGAAGTATGCTAACGTCTCTTGTATTAGCATGCTAATGTTTTATGATAGGTTATTAGCTCATTTTGTAAGTTTAGACCTCAAAATCATGGATTTGGACACTTAGCACCATTTTAGAAGTATGCTAACGTCTCTTGTATTAGCATGCTAATGTTTTATGATAGCTTATTAGCTCATTTTGTAAATTGAAACCTCAAAATCATGGATTTGGACACTTAGCGCCACTTTAGAAGTATGCTAACGTCCCTTGTATTAGCATGCTAATGTTTTAAGCTAGTTTTTTAGATAATTTTGTAAGTTTAAACCTCAAAATCATGGATTTGGACACTTAGTGCTATCTTAGAAGTATGCTAACGTCCCTTATATTAGCATGCTAATGTTTTATGATAGCTTTTTAGCTCATTTTGTAAATTGAAACTTCAAAATCATGGATTTGGACACTTGGCGCCATCTTAGAAGTATGCTAATATTTCTTGTATTAGCATGCTAATGTTTTATGATAGCTTATTAGCTCATTTTGTAAGTTTAGGCCTCAAAATCATGGATTTGGACACTTGGCGCCACCTTAGAAGTATGCTAACGTCCCTTGTATTGGCATGCTAATGTTTTAAGCTAGCTTTTTAGATAATTTTGTAAGATTAAACCTCAAAATCATGGATTTGGACACTTGGCGCCACCTTAGAGGTATGCTAACATCCCTTGTATTGGCATGCTAATGTTTAAAGCTAGCTTTTTTTAGATAATTTTGTAAGTTTAGACCTCAAAATCATGGATTTGGACACGTAGCGCCATCTTAGAAGTATGCTAACCTCCCTTATATTAGCATGCTAATGTTTTATGATAGCTTATTAGCTCATTTTGTAAATTTAAACTTCAAAATCATGGATTTGGACACTTAGCGCCACTTTAGAATTATGCTAATGTCTCTTGTATTAGCATGCTAATGTTTTATGATAGCTTATTAGCTCATTTTGTAAATTGAAACCTCAAAATCATGGATTTGGACACTTAGCGCCACCTTAGAAGTATGCTAACGTCCCTTATTTTAGCATGCTAATGTTTTATGATAGCTTATTAGCTCATTTTGTAAGTTTAGACCTCAAAATCATGGATTTGGACACTTGGCGCCACCTTAGAAGTATGCTAACGTCCCTTGTATTAGCAAGCTAATGTTTTAAGCTAGCTTTTTTAGATAATTCTGTAAGTTTATACCTCAAAATCATGGATTTGGACACTTAGCGCCATCTTAGAAGTATGCTAACGTCTCTTGTATTAGCATGCTAATGTTTTAAGATAGCTTATTAGCTCATTTTGTAAGTTTAGACCTCAAAATCATGGATTTGGACACTTGGTGCCACCTTAGAAGTATGCTAACGTCCGTTGTATTAGCATGCTAATGTTTTAAGCTAGCTTTTTTTTTTAGCTCATTTTGTAAGTTTAGACCTCAAAATCATGGATTTGGACACTTAGCGCCACCTTAGAAGTATGCTAACCTCCCTTATATTAGCATGCTAATGTTTTAAGCTAGCTTTTTTAGATAATTTTGTAAATTTAAACCTCAAAATCATGGATTTGGACACTTAGCGCCATCTTAGAAGTATGCTAACGTCCCTTGTATTAGCATGCTAATGTTTTAAGCTAGCTTTTTAGATAATTTTGTAAGTTTAAACCTCAAAATCATGGATTTGGACACTTAGCGCCATCTTAGAAGTATGCTAACCTCTCTTATATTAGCATGCTAATGTTTTATGATAGCTTATTAGCTCATTTGTAAGTTTAGACCTCAAAATCATGGATTTGGACACTTGGCGCCACCTTAGAAGTATGCTAACGTCCCTTGTATTAGCATGCTAATGTTTTATGATAGCTTATTAGCTCATTTTGTAAATTGAAACCTCAAAATCATGGATTTGGACACTTAGCGCCATCTTAGAAGTATGCTAACCTCCCTTATATTAGCATGCTAATGTTTTATGATAGCTTATTAGCACATTTTGTAAGTCTAAACCTCAAAATCATGGATTTGGACACTTAGCGCCATCTTAGAAGTATGCTAACCTCCCTTATATTAGCATGCTAATGTTTTATGATAGCTTTTTAGCTCATTTTGTAAGTTTAGACCTCAAAATCATGGATTTGGACACTTAGCGCTATCTTAGAAGTATGCTAACCTCCCTTATATTAGCATGCTAATGTTTTATGATAGCTTTTTAGCTCATTTTGTAAGTTTAGACCTCAAAATCATGGATTTGGACACTTGGCGCCACCTTAGAAGTATGCTAACGTCCCTTATATTAGCATGCTAATGTTTTATGATAGCTTATTAGCTCATTTTGTAAATTGAAACCTCAAAATCATGGATTTGGACACTTAGCGCCATCTTAGAAGTATGCTAACCTCCCTTATATTAGCATGCTAATGTTTTATGATAGCTTTTTAGATAATTTTGTAAGTTTAAACCTCAAAATCATGGATTTGGACACTTAGCGCCATCTTAGAAGTATGCTAACGTCTCTTATATTAGCATGCTAATGTTTTATGATAGCTTAGTAGCTCATTTTGTAAGTTTAGACCTCAAAATCATGGATTTGGACACTTAGCGCCATCTTAGAAGTATGCTAACCTCCCTTATATTAGCATGCTAATGTTATAAGCTAGCTTTTTTAGATAATTTTGTAAGTTTAAACCTCAAAATCATGGATTTGGACACTTGGCGCCATCTTAGAAGTATGCTAACGTCCCTTATATTAGCATGCTAATGTTTTATTATAGCTTATTAGCTCATTTTGTAAATTTAAACTTCAAAATCATGGATTTGGACACTTAGCGCCATCTTAGAAGTATGCTAACCTCCCTTATATTAGCATGCTAATGTTTTATGATAGCTTATTAGCACATTTTGTAAGTCTAAACCTCAAAATCATGGATTTGGACACTTAGCGCCATCTTAGAAGTATGCTAACCTCCCTTATATTAGCATGCTAATGTTTTATGATAGCTTTTTAGATAATTTTGTAAGTTTAAACCTCAAAATCATGGATTTGGACACTTGGCGCCACCTTAGAAGTATGCTAACGTCCGTTGTATTAGCATGCTAATGTTTTAAGCTAGCTTTTTTAGATAATTCTGTAAATTTAATCCTCAAAATCATAGATTTGGACACTTAGCGCCATCTTAGAAGTATGCTAACCTCCCTTATATTAGCATACTAATGTTTTATGATAGCGTTTTAGCTCATTTTGTAAGTTTAGACCTCAAAATCATGGATTTGGACACTTAGCGCCATCTTAGAAGTATGCTAACGTGTCTTGTATTAGCATGCTAATGTTTTAAGCTAGCTTTTTAGATAATCTTGTAAGATTAAACCTCAAAATCATGGATTTGGACACTTAGCGCCACCTTAGAAGTATGCTAACCTCCCTTATATTAGCATGCTAATGTTTTATGATAGCTTTTTAGCTCATTTTGTAAGTTTAGACCTCAAAATCATGGATTTGGACACTTGCCGTTACCTTAGAAGTATGCTAACGTCTCTTGTATTAGCACGCTAATGTTTTATGATAGTTTATTAGCTCATTTTGTAAGTTTAAACCTCAAAATCATGGATTTGGACACTTAGCGCCAACTTAGAAGTACGCTAACGTCTGTTGTATTAGCATGCTAAGGTTAATGCGTTCTTCCTATGATTGCGCTAACTATTGAAATGCACTATTTTTAGCTGTAAACATACATTAGCTGAAAAGCTAGCACAAAACTTTAGTATGTTAAAGTTAGCATGCTAATATATAATACGTTATTTCCAAGATGTCGCCAAGCATAAGTAACCTTGATTAAAAGATACAAACTAGTTAAAAAGCTAAACTTAGCATGCTAACCCCCCTGCAGGTCTCCCTCTCACTTCAAGGCCAAGGCGCAGGTGCGAGTGTGTGAGATGTGGACGGCCGGCTGCACGGAGGAGGTGTGTGAGGGCAGCACCAGCCCAGAGAGGAGCTTCGTCATGGGCTGGCCCACCTGCAACTGCGTGGCCACCTTCAGGTGAGCACCCGGAATGTTCCCGTCCCGCCTCCATGTGGACAATTAGCGCTAACGAGCAGACAGACGTGACAGTTTGTTGTCTTTTTCCACTTTTTTTTGAACCTCCTCTCTCCTCCTCCAGCTCGGAGGAGGACAAGGAGACGTGGCTGGCGCTCATCCAGAGGTAAGCAAGAGCTCCCCTGGCTTTACCTTTTCATCCTCCCAACGGTTCTGATCCCATGAAAACTGGGGGAGAAGAAGGCCGCCAGAAGGGGGCGAATTCTGGGTAATCTGTGCGTTTTGGAAAGAGAAAAAATAATTACTACCAACTAGTGATGGGTTGATGAGGCGTCATGAAGCGTTTCGACACATTGCAAAACTGTATTGATACTGTGTCGATACTGTGTCACTAAATACTGACATCTGCTGGACATTAAAAATCCCTACAGGCAACCTATGGACCGACTCAACTGACACTGATTTGATGCCCTAGTACAGGGGTCACCAACCTTTTTGAAACCAAAAACTACTTCTTGGGTACTGATTAATGCGAAGGGCTACCAGTTTGATACACACTTAAATAAATAAATATATTGTCATTTGTAAGTTACACGTAAGTGTGATTTAAACAAGAATAGCTAAATACATTTATATATATAAAAAAAATGGGTATTTCTGTCTGTCATTCCGTCGTACATTTTTTTTCCTTTTGCGGAAGGTTTTTTTGTAGAGAATAAATGATGAAAAAAACACTTAATTGAACGGTTTAAAAGAGGAGAAAACAGGAAAAAAATTCAAATAAAATTGTGAAACGTAGTTCATCTTCAATTTCGACTCTTTAAAATTCAAAATTCAACCGACAAAAAGAAGAGGAAAAACTAGCTAATTTGAATTTTTTTTGAAAAAATTAAAAAAAGAATTTATGGAACATCATTTGTCATTTTTCCCGATTAAGATACATTTTAGAATTTTGATGACATGTTTTTAAATTGGTTAAATTCCAATCTGCACTTTGTTAGAATATTTAACAAATTGGACCAAGCTATATTTCTAACAAAGACAAATCAGTATGTCTTCTAGATTTTCCAGAATTTTTTTTTTTTTTAAAGAAATTCAAAATAATTTGAAATAAGATTTAAATTTGATTATACAGATTTTCCAGAATAATTTTTTTGAATTTTAATCATAGTAAGTTTGAAGAAATATTTCACAAATATTCTTTGTCGAAAAACCAGAAGCTAAAATATTTATTATTCTTTACAATAATAAAAAAAAAAAAATACTTGAACATTGATTTAAATTGTCAGGAAAGATAAGGAAGACATTTAAAAGGTAAAAAGGTATATTTGTTTAAAAATCCTAAAATCATTTTTAAGGTTGTATTTTTTCTCTAAAATTGTATTTCTAAAAGTAATAAGAAGCAAAGTAAAAAATAAATGAATTTATTTAAACAAGTGAAGACCCATCCATCCATCCATTTTCTACCGCTTATTCCAAGTGAAGACCAAGTCTTTCAAATATTTTCTTGGATTTTCAAATTCTATTTGAGTTTTGTCTCTTTTAGAATTAAAAATGTCGAGCAAAGCGAGACCAGCTTGCTAGTATCCATCCATCCATCCATCCATCCATCTTCTTCCGCTTATCCGAGGTCGAGTCGCGGGGGCAGCAGCCTAAGCAGGGAAGCCCAGACTTCCCTCTCCCCAGCCACTTCGTCCAGCTCTTCCTGTGGGACCCCGAGGCGTTCCCAGGCCAGCCGGGAGACATAGTCTTCCCAACGTGTCCTGGGTCTTCCCCGCGGCCTCCTACCGGTCGGACGTGCCCTAAACACCTCCCTAGGGAGGTGTTCGGGTGGCATCTTGACCAGATGCCTGAACCACCTCATCTGGCTCCTCTCCATGTGGAGGAGCAGCGGCTTTACTTTGAGCTCCCCCCGGATGACAGAGCTTCTCACCCTATCTCTAAGGGAGAGCCCCGCCACTCGGCGGAGGAAACTCATTTGGGCCGCTTGTACCCGTGATCTTGTCCTTTCGGTCATAACACAAAGCTCATGACCAAAGGTGAGGATGGGAACGTAGATCGACCGGTAAATCGAGAGCTTTGCCTTCTGGCTCAGCTCCTTCTTCACCACAACGGATCGATACAGCTTCCGCATTACTGAAGATGCCGCACCGATCCGCCTGCCGATCTCACGATCCACTCTTCCCTCACTCGTGAACAAGACTCCCAGGTACTTGAACTCCTCCACTTGGGGCAAGATCTCCTCCCCAACCCGGAGATGGCACTCCACCCTTTTCCGGGCGAGAACCATGGACTCGGACTTGGAGGTGCTGATTCTCATCCCAGTCGCTTCACACTCGGCTGCGAACCGATCCAGTGAGAGCTGAAGATCCTGGCCAGATGAAGCCATCAGGACCACATCATCTGCAAAAAGCAGAGACCTAATCCTGCAGCCACCAAACCAGATCCCCTCAACGCCTTGACTGCGCCTAGAAATTCTGTCCATAAAAGTTCAGAACAGAATGGGTGACAAAGGGCAGCCTTGGCGGACTCCAACCCTCACTGGAAACGTGTCCGACTTACTACCGGCAATGCGGACCAAGCTCTGGCACTGATCATACAGGGAGCGGACTGCCACAATCACAGTCCGTTACCCCATACTCTCTGAGCACTCCCCACAGGACTTCCCGAGGGACACGGTCCAATGCCTTCTCCAAGTCCACAAAGCACATGTAGACTGGTTGGGCAAACTCCCATGCACCCTCAAGGACCCTGCCCAGAGTATAGAGCTGGTCCACAGTTCCACGACCAGGACGAAAACCACACTGTTCCTCCTGAATCCGAGGTTCGACTATCCGGCGTAGCCTCCTCTCCAGTACACCTGAATAGACCTTACCGGGAAGGCTGAGGAGTGTGATCCCACGATAGTTAGAACACACCCTCCGGTTCCCCTTCTTAAAGAGAGGAACCACCACCCCGGTCTGCCAATCCAGAGGTACCACCCCCGATGTCCACGCGATGTTGCAGAGTCTTGTCAACCAAGACAGCCCCACAGCATCCAGAGCCTTAAGGAACTCCGGGCGGATCTCATCCACCCCCGGGGCCTTGCCAAAATATATCAAATAAAAATAAATTAACTATAATAAAATATATCTAATATATTAACTATATTAAAATATGTTGATTATATTTAAATATATTAAAACAGATCAAATAAAAAAATATACATCAAATATATTAACTATATTAAAATATCTTGAATATATTAAAATAGATTAAAAAATGTATATATATATATCAAAATTTTAACTATATTAAAATAGAACAAATACAAAATATATCACATATATTAACTATATTAAAATATATTAAAATAGTGCAAATGAAAAATAAATTAACTATAATAAAATATATCAAATATATTAACAATATTAAAATATATTAAATATAATAAAATATATCAAATAAATTAACTCTAATAGAATCCTATTGTACCATTTTTTCAGCTATAGTTACATTAATCATTAGTAATGCAGCAGCCTAGTTTTGAATGGCAGGGTCCCTGCTATCACATGTTGATAAAAATATAACATTTACATAATAAATCAACTACAGGCTTCCCAAATGCTGTAATAAATTAAGCATGATGAGTTGACTTGAAACTGTTTAATGTTGCACTTTTTATATGTAGAAGAAAAGTTTTGTCATTTTATTTAACAACTTGAGGCAGTTTAATGTTGATTAACGTGGGCAGAATTATTATAGTGTTCCCAATGTTAAAAGGATAAAGCCATTGTTTACAAATTTGGTACATAAATAACCAAAAAATGTATATTTTGTTGTTTTCTTACTGTACCGAAAATGAACCGAACTGTGACCTCTAAACCGAAATGTTTGTGTACTGTTACACCCCTAGTCAATACTATAACATAGAGATAATAATACATATTTATATACAACACAATATAATATAATACTATAAGTGGCAGATATATACGTTGTGATATTAGTTATTTACACAGTCAATGTTTATTTACATACCTTAATTGTTTCCAAACGGTGTCTGTAACAGGGCAGTAAAATGGCCGATCAAACAAAACAGAAGTCATGGTCATGGAGCCACAAGCTGCGCAAGCTAGCTCTCCAATCAGCTAAACAGACTCAATAACTCCACGCTGACGTTTTGGTGAATTTACTGAGGAATTTGTGAAAGTGAAACAATACAAAAATAATGCCGTTGTAAGTTAATAATTAGCATATTAGCTAATGGTAATTACTCTAGCTTGATTACATTACGATAGCATGTACAAATATGTCCTACAGACATCACACATGGGACGCTTTAGTAAGTAAGAATAGTTTTAGTTATATTGTAAAACTTACAAGACGTTACTTGGCGTGATGAATGAAGAATCCATACGAGTAGAAACGCTACGGATGGCCAGACGACGGAACTGCACTTGTACTTCCTGTTGAAAGCTCAGTCTAAACAGGAGGAGTGAGCGAAGTCGTCCAAAAGATGGCACCGTAGCACAAGACAATAACACACCTTTTAAGGGTCTTTGCTTGTTGTTTTGTTCTATGTCCGTCAGCGATAAAGAAAATCCATAAATTAGCCGCGCCGTTTTATAAGACGCAGGGTTCAAAGCGTAGGGCAAAATACTTCCAAAATGTGACCTAGCGTCTGTTTGGCCACTCAGTGGGATCAGCGAGGGAAAGCGGAGTGACGACCCCAAGACCGTCCCGCTGAAGATATTTGCCAAGGACATCGGAAACTGTGCTTACGTAAGATTCTCCTTTGTCGCACTTTGTTGTGGGGAATGTATCCTTCTGCTCACGTAACACCTGTGGTCTTTCTGTAACACCTGTGGTCTTTCTGTATCACCTGTGGTCTTTCTGTAACACCTGTGGTCTTTCTGTAACACCTGGTGGTCTTTCTGTAACACCTGGTGGTCTTTCTGTAACACCTGTGGTCTTTCTGTATCACCTGTGGTCTTTCTGTAACACCTGTGGTCTTTCTGTATCACCTGTGGTCTTTCTGTATCACCTGTGGTCTTTCTGTAACACCTGTGGTCTTTCTGTATCACCTGTGGTCTTTCTGTAACACCTGTGGTCTTTCTGTAACACCTGGTGGTCTTTCTGTAACACCTGTGGTCTTTCTGTATCACCTGTGGTCTTTCTGTAACACCTGTGGTCTTTCTGTAACACCTGGTGGTCTTTCTGTAACACCTGGTGGTCTTTCTGTAACACCTGTGGTCTTTCTGTAACACCTGTGGTCTTTCTGTAACACCTGTGGTCTTTCTGTAACACCTGTGGTCTTTCTGTAACACCTGTGGTCTTTCTGTATCACCTGTGGTCTTTCTGTAACACCTGTGGTCTTTCTGTAACACCTGGTGGTCTTTCTGTAACACCTGGTGGTCTTTCTGTAACACCTGTGGTCTTTCTGTAACACCTGGTGGTCTTTCTGTAACACATGTGGTCTTTCTGTAACACCTGTGGTCTTTCTGTAACACCTGTGGTCTTTCTGTAACACCTGTGGTCTTTCTGTAACACCTGTGGTCTTTCTGTAACACCTGTGGTCTTTCTGTAACACCTGGTGGTCTTTCTGTAACACCTGGTGATCTTTCTGTAACACCTGGTGGTCTTTCTGTAACACCTGGTGGTCTTTCTTTAACACCTGTGGTCTTTCTGTAACACCTGGTGGTCTTTCTGTAACACCTGGTGGTCTTTCTGTAACACCTGGTGGTCTTTCTTTAACACCTGTGGTCTTTCTGTAACACCTGGTGGTCTTTCTGTAACACCTGGTGGTCTTTCTGTAACACCTGGTGGTCTTTCTTTAACACCTGTGGTCTTTCTGTAACACCTGGTGGTCTTTCTGTAACACCTGGTGGTCTTTCTGTAACACCTGGTGGTCTTTCTGTAACACTTGGTGGTCTTTCTTTAACACCTGTGGTCTTTCTGTAACACCTGGTGGTCTTTCTGTAACACCTGGTGGTCTTTCTGTAACACCTGTGGTCTTTTTGTAACACCTGTGGTCTTTCTGTAACACCTGGTGGTCTTTCTGTAACACCTGGTGGTCTTTCTGTAACACCTGGTGGTCTTTCTGTAACACCTGTGGTCTTTCTGTAACACCTGGTGGTCTTTCTGTAACACCTGGTGGTCTTTCTGTAACACCTGTGGTCTTTCTGTAACACCTGTGGTCTTTCTGTAACACCTGGTGGTCTTTCTGTAACACCTGTGGTCTTTCTGTAACACCTGGTGGTCTTTCTGTAACACCTGGTGGTCTTTCTGTAACACCTGTGGTCTTTCTGTAACACCTGTGGTCTTTCTGTAACACCTGGTGGTCTTTCTGTAACACCTGGTGGTCTGTCTGTAACACCTGTGGTCTTTCTGTAACACCTGGTAGTCTTTCTGTAACACCTGGTGGTCTTTCTGTAACACCTGTGGTCTTTCTGTAACACCTGGTGGTCTTTCTGTAACACCTGTGGTCTTTCTTTAACACCTGTGGTCTTGGTCTTTCTGTAACACCTGGTGGTCTTTCTGTAACACCTGTGGTCTTTCTGTAACACCTGGTGGTCTTTCTGTAACACCTGGTGGTCTTTCTGTAACACCTGGTGGTCTTTCTGTAACACCTGTGGTCTTTCTGTAACACCTGGTGGTCTTTCTGTAACACCTGGTGGTCTTTCTGTAACACCTGTGGTCTTTCTGTAACACCTGTGGTCTTTCTGTAACACCTGGTGGTCTTTCTGTAACACCTGTGGTCTTTCTGTAACACCTGTGGTCTTTCTGTAACACCTGGTGGTCTTTCTGTAACACCTGTGGTCTTTCTAACACCTGTGGTCTTTCTGTAACACCTGGTGGTCTTTCTGTAACACCTGGTGGTCTTTCTGTAACACCTGTGGTCTTTCTGTAACACCTGGTGGTCTTTCTGTAACACCTGGTGGTCTGTCTGTAACACCTGGTGGTCTTTCTGTAACACCTGGTGGTCTTTCTGTAACACCCGGTGGTCTTTCTGTAACACCCGGTGGTCTTTCTGTAACACCCGGTGGTCTTTCTGTAACACCTGTGGTCTTTCTGTAACACCTGGTGGTCTTTCTGTAACACCTGTGGTCTTTCTGTAACACCTGTGGTCTTTCTGTAACACCTGTGGTCTTTCTGTAACACCTGGTGGTCTTTCTGTAACACCTGGTGGTCTTTCTGTAACACCTGGTGGTCTTTCTGTAACACCTGGTGGTCTTTCTGTAACACCTGTGGTCTTTCTGTAACACCTGTGGTCTTTCTGTAACACCTGGTGGTCTTTCTGTAACACCTGGTGGTCTTTCTGTAACACCTGTGGTCTTTCTGTAACACCTGTGGTCTTTCTGTAACACCTGTGGTCTTTCTGTAACACCTGGTGGTCTTTCTGTAACACCTGTGGTCTTTCTGTAACACCTGGTGGTCTTTCTGTAACACCTGGTGGTCTTTCTGTAACACCTGTGGTCTTTCTGTAACACCTGTGGTCTTTCTGTAACACCTGGTGGTCTTTCTGTAACACCTGGTGGTCTTTCTGTAACACCTGTGGTCTTTCTGTAACACCTGTGGTCTTTCTCTCACCACCCAGGCCAAGACTCTGGCAGTCAACAACACAGACACCACCATCGACGTCATCCGCACCGCTCTGATGCAGCTGGGGATATCGGTGAGGGCCACGGTTGTGCTTGTCCTAGCCTAGCCTAGCCTAGCCTAGCCTAGCCTTACATTCACTGTAAAGCTGTCAGTAACGCGAAAAAATTTATATTAGTGAGCGGTGAGCTAACATTGTTAGCCCACACTAGTCTTTTTGGTTAGCATTAGCAGTTAGCCTCATGTCCTGGAAGCCATATCAGGAGTATACAATGAGTAATGGGCCAGGATGTGGTAGGCCGCTTTGATAGGATGCGGCTTGCCATATAAAAGACGATGGCGGACCACGTAAAATGATGTGGCGGACCACATTAAATTATGTGGCGGGTCACAATAAAATGACATGATGGACCACATAAAATGATGTGGCAGACAACATAAAAAATGATGTGGCGGTCCACAATAAAATAATATGACAGACCACATTAATTGTGGCGGGCCACCACAACAGTATGTGGCGGTCCACAATAAAATTATATGACGGACCACATCAAATGATGTGGCGGGCCACAATAAAATTATATGACGGACCACGTTAAATGATGTGGCAGACAACATAAAATTATGTGGTGGACCACATTAAATGAGGTGGCGGTCCACAATTAAATATGACGGACCACGTAAAAGGATGTGGCGGTCCACAATTAATGATATGACGGACCACGTTAAATGATGTGGCGGGCCACAATAAAATGATATGACAGACCACATTAAATGATGTGGTGGTCCACAAATATGACGGACCACGTAAAATGATGTGGCGGTCCACAATTAATGATATGACAGACCACATCAAATGATGTGGCGGACCACAATAAATTATATGACGGGCCACAATAAAATGATATGACAGACCACATTAAATGATGTGGTGGACCACATTAAATGACGTGGCGGTCCACAATTAATGATATGACGGACCACATTAAATGATGTGGAGGGCCACTATAAAATGATGTGGCGGTACACAATAAAAGGATACGACGAACCACATTAAATGATGTGGCGGGCCACAATAAAATGATATGACAGACCACATTAAATGATGTGGTGGACCACATTAAATGATGTGGCGGTCCACAATTAATGATATGACGGACCACATTAAATGATGTGGAGGGCCACAGTAAAATTATGTGGCGGTCCACTATAAAATGATATGATGAACCACATTAAATGATGTGGCAGACAACATAAAATTATGTGGTGGACCACCTTAGTTGATGTGGCGGACCACAATAAAATATGACGGACCACGTAAAATGATGTGGCAGTCCACAATTAATGATATGGCGGACCACATTAAATGATGTGGAGGGCCACAATAAAATGATGTGGCGGTACACAATAAAATGATACGACGAACCACATTAAATGATGTGGCGGGCCACAATAAAATATGACAGACCACATTAAATGATGTGGCGGGCCACAATTAAATGATGTGGCAGACAACATAAAATTATGTGGTGGACCACCTTAGTTGATGTGGCGGACCACAATAAAATATGACGGACCACGTAAAATGATGTGGCAGTCCACAATTAATGATATGGCGGACCACATTAAATGATGTGGAGGGCCACAATAAAATGATGTGGCGGTAAACAATAAAATGATACGACGAACCACATTAAATGATGTGGCGGGCCACAATAAAATGATATGACAGACCACATTAAATGATGTGGCGGGCCACAATAAAATGATATGACAGACCACATTAAATGATGTGGTGGACCACATTAAATAATGTGGCGGTCCACAATTAATGATATGACGGACCACATTAAATGATGTGGAGGGCCACGATAAAATGATGTGGCGGTACACAATAAAATGATACGACGAACCACGTTAAATGATGTGGTGGACCACATTAAATAATGTGGCGGTCCACAATTAATGATATGACGGACCACATTAAATGATGTGGCGGTCCACAATAAAATGATATGATGAACCACAATAAATTATGTGGCGGGCCACAGTAAAATGATGTGGCGGTACACAATAAAATGATATGACCCACCACATTAAATGATATAGCGGACCACAATAAAATGATGTGGTGGACCACAATAAAATGATATGACAGACCACATTAAATGATGTGGTGGACCACATTAAATAATGTGGCGGTCCACAATTAATGATATGACGGACCACATTAAATGATGTGGCGGTCCACAATAAAATGATATGATGAACCACAATAAATTATGTGGCGGGCCACAGTAAAATTATGTGGCGGTACACAATAAAATGATATGACCCACCACATTAAATGATATAGCGGACCACAATAAAATGATGTGGCGGACCACAATAAAATGATATGACAGACCACATTAAATGATGTGGCGGTCCACAATTAATGATATGCTGGCCCACGTAAAATTATGTGGCGGTCCACAATTAAATATGACGGACCACGTAAAATGATGTGGCGGTCCACCATTAATGATATGACGGACCACATCAAATGATGTGGCGGACCACAATAAAATTATATGACGGGCCAAATAAAATTATATGACGGGCCACATTAAATGATGTGGCAGACAACATAAAATTATGTGGTGGACCACATTAAATGATGTGGCGGTCCACAATTAAATATGACGGACCACGTAAATGATGTGGCGGTCCACAATTAATGGTATGACGGACCACATTAAATGATGTGGAGGGCCACCATAAAATGATGTGGCGGTCCACAATAAAAGGATACGATGAACCACATTAAATGATGTGGCAGTCCACAATAAAATGATATAACAGACCACATTAAATGATGTGGTGGACCACATTAAATGATGTGGTGGACCACGTTAAATGATGTGGTGGACCACATTAAATGATGTGGCGGACCACATTAAATGATGTGGCGGTCCACAATTAATGATATGACGGACCACATTAAATGATGTGGCGGTCCACAATAAAATGATATGATGAACCACAATAAATGATGTGGCGGGCCACAGTAAAATTATGTGGCGGTACACAATAAAATGATATGACCCACCACATTAAATGATATAGCGGACCACAATAAAATGATGTGGTGGACCACAATAAAATGATATGACAGACCACATTAAATGATGTGGCGGGCCACAATAAAATTATATGACGAACCAGTTTAAATGATGTGGCAGACAACATAAAATAATGTGGCGGGCCACCATAAGACGATGTGTCAGACCAGATGTGCTGTAAGTCAACAACCCCGACAAGAGATCAGTGCCGAGGTCTAGACTGGCAAAAGCAGTGAAGTTGTGTAAATTGCAAAAAAGGCATTTTTACCAGTGTGTTACATGGCCTTTCCTTTTAACAACACTCAGTAAAGGTTTGGGAACTGAGGAGACACATTTTTGAAGTGGAATTCTTTCCCATTCTTGCTTGATGTACAGCTTAAGTTGTTCAACAGTCTCATATTTGAGCCTTCACACATTTTCAATGTCTGGACTACAGGCAGGCCAGTCTAGTCTCGTCTTTGCGGTCTATTCAATTGAATATAAGTTGAAAAGGATTTGTTGTATTCTCTTTTTGTTTACCATTTACACAACGTGACTGGTTTTAGTGTTAGTACGTGACGTAAAGCTAGATTGTGTGTTTGGTGGTTTGTAAAGATGTCTACAAAGTGTTTATGAGGTGGAATCAAAGTGTTTGTGACTGCAGGGCAGCGTGAAGGACCACAGGCTGTGGGTCAGCTCCAGCAAGGACGAGCCGCCATACCCGCTCATCGGTGAGAACGCCGTCTTCTTCACGCCGTGTGGTTCTGCTCAAAAGTCCACATCTGCGCTCGCAGGCGCTCCTTTGATGTCACGGCGGTATTTCCGCCACGTTTGTTTGTGGAGGCGTGTGTTCTTTTCCCCTCTGATTGAAAACACGGAGTTTGTCTGGTGAGAGATGACCTTCTCACGGTGACACGTCTCCCACCCAGGACACGAGTTCCCCTTCAGCATCAAGATGAGCCACGTGCGAGACGGCCCCACCAGCCCCGCCAGCCCCGCGGACTGTCCCGAGGTCCTGCTCCTGGATCAGTGCCTGCCCCCGGACACCCAGTGCCAGTTCATCCTCAGACCCAGCAAGGTCAGCCAAAGTCCGGCTGCATTCACAGGTGAGGACTTCAACCAGTCTTGTGGGTCCCCGGGGACCCCCCAAGGGGTTTCAGTCATAAAACTCTGAAAAGTAAATGCAATATTTCCAATAATGAAACCGTTGACATGTACTGTTAATTCAGGAATATATGCCGCTACTATTTCCTCACACTTTGAACCCTGCGGCTTATAAAACGGTGCAGCTAATTCTCGGTTTAAAACAAATACACCGAGATGGTGTGTTCTTGTTTGGGCTAGGGCGCCATCTTTTGGACGAGTTGGCTCACTGCATTTAATGCTCTCGACCAGAAGAAGATGATCAGTGGCCTGAGATGGGTAGGTTGTGAGTTCAAAACCCCGGCCGAGTCATACCAAAGACTATAAAAATGGGAGCCATTACCTCCCTGCTTGGCACTCAGCATCAAGGGTTGGAATTGGGGGTTGAATCACCAAAAATCATTCCCGGGCGCGGCCACCGCTACTGCTCACTGCTCCCCTCGTCTCCCAGGGGGTGAACAAGGGTGAAGGGTCAAAATGCAGAGGATAATCTCACCACACCTACAGTAGTGTGTGTGTGACTATCAATGGTACTTTAACTTTTTTAAGTGCTGTTATAACTTCTAGCCGTCCGTAGCGTTTCTACTCGTATGGATTCTTCATCCATCACTCCAAGCAACGTGTGGAAATTTTACAATATAACTAAAACAATTCTTACTTACTAAAGCGGTTACACACTAGTAACATCCAGTTACAGACTAGCAATGTCCAGTTACAGACTAGTAAAGTCCTGTTAGAGACTTGTCACGTCCGGTTGACTACTTGTCACGTCCGGTTACACACTAGTAACATCCGGTTACAGACTAGCACTGCCCGGTTACAGACTAGTAACATTTGGTTACAGACTAGCAATGTCCGGTTACAGATTAGTAACATCCGGTTACAGACTAGCACTGTCCGGTTACAGACTAGTAACATTTGGTTACAGACTAGCAATGTCCGGTTACAGACTAGTAACATCCAGTTACAGACTAGCAATATCCAGTTACAGACTAGTAAAGTCCGGTTACAGACTAGTAACATCCGGTTACAGACTAGCAATGTCCGGTTACAGACTAGTAACATCCGGTTACAGACTAGCAATGTCCGGTTACAGACTAGTAACATCCAGTTACAGACTAGCAATGTCCAGTTACAGACTAGTAAAGTCCGGTTAGAGACTTGTCACGTCCAATTTACTACTCGTCACGTCCGGTTACACACTAGTAACGTCCAGTTACAGACTCATAACGTCCAGTTACAGACTTATAACGTCAGGTTACAGACTTGTCACGTCCGGTTACAGACTAGTAACATCCAGTTACAGACTAGCAATGTCCGATTTGAGACTAATAACATCCAGTTACAGACTAGTAACGTCCAGTTACAGACTAACAATGTCTGGTTACAGACTAGTAACATCCAGTTACAGACTAGCAATGTCCGATTTGAGACTAGTAACATCCAGTTACAGACTAGTAACGTCCAGTTACAGACTAACAATGTCTGGTTACAGACTAGCAATGTCCGATTTGAGACTAGTAACATCCAGTTACAGACAAGTAACGTCCAGTTACAGACTAGTAAAGTCCGGTTACAGACTCGTCATGTCCTGTTGACTACTCGTCATGTCCAGTTACACACTAGTAACAACCAGTTACAGACTCATAACGTCAGGTTACAGACTCATAACATCCAGTTACAGACTAGTAACGTCCAGTTACAGACTAACAATGTCTGGTTACAGACTAGCAATGTCCGATTTGAGACTAGTAACATCCAGTTACAGACAAGTAACGTCCAGTTACAGACTAGTAAAGTCCGGTTACAGACTCGTCATGTCCTGTTGACTACTCGTCATGTCCAGTTACACACTAGTAATGTCCAGTTACAGACTTGTCACGTCCTGTTGACTACTCGTCATGTCCAGTTACACACTAGTAACAACCAGTTACAGACTCATAACGTCAGGTTACAGACTCATAACATCCAGTTACAGACTAGTAACGTCCAGTTACAGACTAACAATGTCTGGTTACAGTCTAGCAATGTCCGATTTGAGACTAGTAACATCCAGTTACAGACTAGTAACGTCCAGTTACAGACTCGTAAAGTCCGGTTACAGACTCGTCACGTCCTGTTGACTACTTGTCATGTCCAGTTACACACTAGTAACGTCCAGTTACAGACTCGTAACGTCATGTTACGGACTCATAACATCCAGTTACAGACTAGTAACGTCCAGTTACAGACTAACAATGTCTGGAAACAGACTAGCAATGTCCGATTTTAGACTAGTAACATCCAGTTACAGACTAGTAACGTCCAGTTACAGACTAGTAAAGTCCGGTTACAGACTCGTCACGTCCTGTTGACTACTCGTCATGTCCAGTTACACACTAGTAACGTCCAGTTACAGACTCATAACGTCAGGTTACAGACTCATAACATCCAGTTACAGACTAGTAACGTCCAGTTACAGACTAACAATGTCTGGTTACAGACTAGTAACGTCCAGTTACAGACTAACAATGTCTGGATACAGACTAGCAATGTCCGATTTGAGACTAGTAACATCCAGTTACAGACTAGTAACGTCCAGTTACAGACTAGTAAAGTCCGGTTACAGACTCGTCACGTCCTGTTGACTACTCGTCATGTCCAGTTACACACTAGTAACGTCCAGTTACAGACTCATAACGTCAGGTTACAGACTCATGACATCCAGTTACAGACTCGTAACGTCAGGTTACAGACTCGTAACATCCAGTTACAGACTAGCAATGTCCGGTTACAGACTAGCAATGTCCAGTTACAGACTCATAACGTCCAGTTACAGACTCGTAACGTCTGGTTACAGACTCGTAACGTCTGGTTACAGACTCGTAACATCCAGTTACAGACTCGTAACGTCAGGTTACAGACTCGTAACATCCAGTTACAGACTCGTAACGTCTGGTTACAGACTCGTAACATCCAGTTACAGACTCGTAACGTCAGGTTACAGACTCGTAACATCCAGTTACAGACTAGCAATGTCCGGTTACAGACTCATAACGTCCAGTTACAGACTCGTAACGTCAGGTTACAGACTCGTAACATCCAGTTACAGACTAGCAATGTCCGGTTACAGACTCATAACGTCCAGTTACAGACTCGTAACGTCAGGTTACAGACTCGTAACGTCCGGTTACAGACTCGTCACGTCCTGTTGACTACTCGTCATGTCCAGTTACACACTAGTAACGTCCAGTTACAGACTCATAACGTCAGGTTACAGACTCATAACATCCAGTTACAGACTCGTAACGTCATGTTACAGACTCGTAACATCCAGTTACAGACTAGCAATGTCCGGTTACAGACTAGCAATGTCCGGTTCCAGACTCATAACGTCCAGTTACAGACTCATAACGTCCAGTTACAGACTCGTAACGTCTGGTTACAAACTCGTAACGTCCGGTTACAAACTCGTAACGTCCGGTTACAGACTCGTAACGTCCGGTTACAGACTCGTAACGTCCGGTTACAGACTCGTAACGCCAGGTTACAGACTCGTAACGTCAGGTTACAGACTCATAACGTCCGGTTACAGACTCGTAACGTCCAGTTACAGACTCGTAACGTCAGGTTACAGACTCGTAACGTCTGGTTACAGACTCGTAACGTCCGGTTACAGACTCGTAAAGCCAGGTTACAGACTCGTAACGCCAGGTTACAGACTCGTAACGTCTGGTTACAGACTCGTAATGTCTGGTTACAGACTCGTAATGTCATGTTACAGACTCGTAACATCCAGTTACAGACTAGCAATGTCCGGTTACAGACTAGCAATGTCCGGTTACAGACTCATAACGTCCAGTTACAGACTCGTAACGTCAGGTTACAGACTCGTAGCGTCAGGTTACAGACTCGTAACGCCAGGTTACAGACTCGTAACGTCTGGTTACAGACTTGTAACTTCTGGCTACAGACTAGCAATGTCCGGTTAGACTCGTAACGTCCGGTTACAGACTTGTAACGCCAGGTTACAGACTCGTAACGTCCGGTTACAGACTCGTAACGTCCGGTTACAGACTCGTAACGTCCGGTTACAGACTCCTGACTTGTAAATTTGTCACGTTTCATGTGTCGCGTAAAGTGAAGGTTTTCTTCCTGCATGCAGACGGTGCTCAGCCCAAGTCGTTCAAGAGGAAAAGGTCCCTAATCAACTGGCCCTTCTGGAAAGGATCCAGCACCCAGCTGGACGCCCTGCCCCCCCTCAGCCCCACCTCGCCCTCACCCTCGCCCACCTCGGGTCGTCTCTTCGGGCGAGCGCTCAGCTCCGTCTGCTCGGCGGACAGCGGGCTGCCCAAGCCGGTCCTGGTGAGCGTCTGGTCACACGAGGGTCCACCCCGCCTCCTAACGCCCCCCCTTGTCGCCCACCAGGACATGCTGGTCTTCCTCCAGGCCGAGGGCCCCTCCACCAGGGGCGTCTTCAGGCGCTCGGCGGGGGCCAAAGCCTGCCGGGAGCTGCGCGACAGACTGGACGCGGGGACGGACGACCCCGAGATCGCTCGCCAGTCCGTGTTTGTGGTGGCTGCCGTGCTGAAGGTGACGTCCGGGAGGCTTTTATTTTGGAAGGGAGCGCACGTGGGGCAACGTGTTTTGTTTTTGGACGCAGGACTTCCTGCGGAGCATCCCGGGCAGCCTGCTGTGTGGCGAGCTCTGTGAGCAGTGGACAAACGTCATGGACTTGGAGGGAAGTGATCACATGACCCGCCAAATACACAGGTAGCATCGTTAGCCGCCCTGCTACACCGAGCATGCTAACTATTTTAGCCAATCTTGCTGGCATACACATCAGATTCATTAGCATGCTAACATTAGCATGCTAATGTTAGCATGCTAATGAATCTGATGTATGATTGAGATGTACAGCGGCAAAATTGGCAAAAAAAAAAAGTTAGCACGTTAACGTTAGCCTGCTAACAGTTAACATTTGTCAAGTACCAAGTTATATGACTCTGAGGTGTAAAAAAAAGTTAGCATGCTATTGTCAGCATGCTAACAGTTGGCATATGTCAAGTACTAAGTCATTTGACTCTTTGGTAAATGGTTGCTAAAATTAGCACCAAAAAAAAGTTAGCATGCTGTTAACAGTTAGCATGTGTCATGTACCAAGTTATATGGCTCCGAGGTGTAACATGGCAAAATCGGCAACACAATTTAGCACGTTAATGTTAGCATGTTAACTGGTAGCATGCTAACGTTAGCATGCTCACAAAATGGCAAATAAAGTTAGCATGCTAACAGTTAGCATTTGTCAAGTACAGCATTACATGATTGAGATATACAGTGGCAAAATTGGCCAAAAAAAAGTTAGCACGTTAACGTCAAAATTGGCCCAAAAAATAAAGTTAACATGTTAATGTTAGCCTGCTAACAGTCAACATTTGTCAAGAACCAAGTTATATGAATCTGAGGTGTACGGCGGCAAAAATGGCAACAACAAAAAAAAGTTAGCATGCTAACAGTTAGCATTTGTCAGGTACAAAGTTATATGACTGCGATATACAGCAGCAAAATTGGCACACAAAAAAAGTTTGCATTCTAACAGTTAGCATTCGTCAAGTACAACGTTACATAATTGAGATATACAGCGGCAAAATTGGCAAAAAAAAAAAGTTAGCACGTTAACGTTAGCCTGCTAACAGTTAACATTTGTCAAGTACCAAGTTATATGACTCTGAGGTGTAAAAAAAGTTAGCATGCTATTGTCAGCATGCTAACAGTTGGCATATGCCAAGTACCAAGTCATTTGACTCTTTGGTAAATGGTTGCTAAAATTAGCACCAAAAAAAAGTTAGCATGCTGTTAACAGTTAGCATGTGTCATGTACCAAGTTATATGGCTCCGAGGTGTAACATGGCAAAATCGGCAACACAATTTAGCACGTTAATGTTAGCATGTTAACTGGTAGCATGCTAATATGTCATGGTTATATGACTCCGAGGTGTGTGGCAGCAACATTGGCTGAAAAAGTTAGCAACATGCTAACGTTAGCACACTAACAGTTGGTATATGCCAAGTACCAAGTGTTAACGTTAGCATGTTGCTAACTTTTTCAGCCAATGTTGCTGCCACACACCTCGGAGTCATATAACCATGACATATTAGCATGCTACCAGTAAACATGCTAACATCAACGTGCTAAATTGTGTTGCCGATTTTGCCATGTTACACCTCGGAGCCATATAACTTGGTACATGACACATGCTAACTGTTAACAGCATGCTAACGTTTTTTTGGTGCTAATTTTAGCAACCATTTACCAAAGAGTCAAATGACTTGGTACTTGGCATATGCCAACTGTTAGCATGCTGACAATAGCATGCTAACTTTTTGTTACACCTCAGAGTCATATAACTTGGTACTTGACAAATGTTAACTGTTAGCAGGCTAACGTTAACGTGCTAACTTTTTTGTTGTTGCCAATTTTGCCGCTATATATCTCAGTCATGTAACGTTGTACTTGACAAATGCTAACTGTTTGCATGCTAACTTTTTTTTGCCGCTGTACACCTCAGATTCATATAACTTGGTACTTGACAAATGTTAACTGTTAGCAGGCTAACATTAACATGTTAACTTCATTTTTTGGGCCAATTTTTCCGCTGTACACCTCAACTTTGTACTTGACAAATGCTAACTGTTAGCAGGCTAACGTTAACGTGCTAACTTTTTTTTTGCCAATTTTGCCACTGTATATCTCAATCATGTAATGTTGTACTTGACAAATGCTAACTGTTAGCATGCTAACTTTTTTTTGCCATTGTACACCTCAGTCATGTAACTTTGTACTTGACAAATGCTAACAGTTAGCAGGCTAACGTTAACGTGCTAACTTTTTTTTTTGCCAATTTATATCTCAATCATGTAATGTTGTACTTGACAAATGCTAACTGTTAGCAGGCTAACGTTAACGTGCTAACTTTTTTTTTGCCAATTTTGCCACTGTACATCTCACTCATGTAACTTTGTACTTGACAAATGTTAACTGTTAGCAGGCTAACGTTAACGTGCTAACTTTTTTTTTTGTTGCCAATTTTGCCACTGTATATCTCAATCATGTAATGTTGTACTTGACAAATGCTAACTGTTAGCATGCTAACTTTTTTTTGCCGTTGTACACCTCAGTCATGTAACTTTGTACTTGACAAATGCTAACTGTTAGCAGGCTAACGTTAACGTGCTAACTTTTTTTTTGCCAATTTTGCCACTGTATATCTCAATCATGTAATGTTGTACTTGACAAATGCTAACTGTTTGCATGCTAACTTTTTTTTGCCGCTGTACACCTCAGATTCATATAACTTGGTACTTGACAAATGTTAACTGTTAGCAGGCTAACATTAACATGTTAACTTCATTTTTTGGGCCAATTTTTCCGCTGTACACCTCAACTTTGTACTTGACAAATGCTAACTGTTAGCAGGCTAACGTTAACGTGCTAACTTTTTTTTTGCCAATTTTGCCACTGTATATCTCAATCATGTAATGTTGTACTTGACAAATGCTAACTGTTAGCATGCTAACTTTTTTTTGCCATTGTACACCTCAGTCATGTAACTTTGTACTTGACAAATGCTAACAGTTAGCAGGCTAACGTTAACGTGCTAACTTTTTTTTTTGCCAATTTATATCTCAATCATGTAATGTTGTACTTGACAAATGCTAACTGTTAGCAGGCTAACGTTAACGTGCTAACTTTTTTTTTGCCAATTTTGCCACTGTACATCTCACTCATGTAACTTTGTACTTGACAAATGTTAACTGTTAGCAGGCTAACGTTAACGTGCTAACTTTTTTTTTTGTTGCCAATTTTGCCACTGTATATCTCAATCATGTAATGTTGTACTTGACAAATGCTAACTGTTAGCATGCTAACTTTTTTTTGCCGTTGTACACCTCAGTCATGTAACTTTGTACTTGACAAATGCTAACTGTTAGCAGGCTAACGTTAACGTGCTAACTTTTTTTTTGCCAATTTTGCCACTGTATATCTCAATCATGTAATGTTGTACTTGACAAATGCTAACTGTTTGCATGCTAACTTTTTTTTGCCGCTGTACACCTCAGATTCATATAACTTGGTACTTGACAAATGTTAACTGTTAGCAGGCTAACATTAACATGTTAACTTCATTTTTTGGGCCAATTTTTCCGCTGTACACCTCAACTTTGTACTTGACAAATGCTAACTGTTAGCAGGCTAACGTTAACGTGCTAACTTTTTTTTTGCCAATTTTGCCACTGTATATCTCAATCATGTAATGTTGTACTTGACAAATGCTAACTGTTAGCATGCTAACTTTTTTTTGCCATTGTACACCTCAGTCATGTAACTTTGTACTTGACAAATGCTAACAGTTAGCAGGCTAACGTTAACGTGCTAACTTTTTTTTTTGCCAATTTATATCTCAATCATGTAATGTTGTACTTGACAAATGCTAACTGTTAGCAGGCTAACGTTAACGTGCTAACTTTTTTTTTGCCAATTTTGCCACTGTACATCTCACTCATGTAACTTTGTACTTGACAAATGTTAACTGTTAGCAGGCTAACGTTAACGTGCTAACTTTTTTTTTTGTTGCCAATTTTGCCACTGTATATCTCAATCATGTAATGTTGTACTTGACAAATGCTAACTGTTAGCATGCTAACTTTTTTTTGCCGTTGTACACCTCAGTCATGTAACTTTGTACTTGACAAATGCTAACTGTTAGCAGGCTAACGTTAACGTGCTAACTTTTTTTTTGCCAATTTTGCCACTGTATATCTCAATCATGTAATGTTGTACTTGACAAATGCTAACTGTTTGCATGCTAACTTTTTTTTGCCGCTGTACACCTCAGATTCATATAACTTGGTACTTGACAAATGTTAACTGTTAGCAGGCTAACATTAACATGTTAACTTCATTTTTTGGGCCAATTTTTCCGCTGTACACCTCAACTTTGTACTTGACAAATGCTAACTGTTAGCAGGCTAACGTTAACGTGCTAACTTTTTTTTGCCAATTTTGCCACTGTATATCTCAATCATGTAATGTTGTACTTGACAAATGCTAACTGTTAGCATGCTAACTTTTTTTTGCCATTGTACACCTCAGTCATGTAACTTTGTACTTGACAAATGCTAACAGTTAGCAGGCTAACGTTAACGTGCTAACTTTTTTTTTTGCCAATTTATATCTCAATCATGTAATGTTGTACTTGACAAATGCTAACTGTTAGCAGGCTAACGTTAACGTGCTAACTTTTTTTTTGCCAATTTTGCCACTGTACATCTCACTCATGTAACTTTGTACTTGACAAATGTTAACTGTTAGCAGGCTAACGTTAACGTGCTAACTTTTTTTTTTGTTGCCAATTTTGCCACTGTATATCTCAATCATGTAATGTTGTACTTGACAAATGCTAACTGTTAGCATGCTAACTTTTTTTTGCCGTTGTACACCTCAGTCATGTAACTTTGTACTTGACAAATGCTAACTGTTAGCAGGCTAACGTTAACGTGCTAACTTTTTTTTTGCCAATTTTGCCACTGTATATCTCAATCATGTAATGTTGTACTTGACAAATGCTAACTGTTAGCATGCTAACTTTTTTTTGCCGCTGTACACCTCAGTCATGTAACTTTGTACTTGACAAATGTTAACTGTTAGCAGGCTAACGTTAACGTGCTAACTTTTTTTTTTTGCCAATTTTGCCACTGTATATCTCAATCGTGTAATGTTGTACTTGACAAATGCTAACTGTTAGCATGCTAACTTTTTCTTGCCGTTGCACACCAAGTCATGTAACTTTGTACTTGACAAATGCTAACTGTTAGCATGCTAACTTTTTTTTGCCGTTGTACACCAAGTCATGTAACGTTGTACTTGACAAATGCTAACTGTTAGCATGCTAACTTTATTTGCCATTTTGTGAGCATGCTAACGTTAGCACACCTAGCATTTGAGTATGATTCCTCCACCTGCCAGGTTGCTCCGCCTCCTCCCCGAGGAGAACCTGCTGCTGCTGCGCCACGTGATGGCGATGCTGCACCGTATCCAAGGCAACGCCCGCGACAACCAGATGAACGCCTTCAACCTGTCCGTCTGCATCGCTCCCAGCATGCTTTGGGCCCCCACGCCCCACATGGAGGGGGAGGGCACCAAGAAGGTGAGGTCATCGATGCTCACATTTCCTACACTCAGGCTGGCCCTGAAGGCTTCATGTGCACAACCTGCCTTGCAATTTCTCCAACTCAGCAGGCAAATGATACCTTTGACCTTTATAACGGCTATAAAGGTCATTTCAACATGTGGTCTGATACCTGCTGCAGTGTGATACCAGTGGTCAAAGATTGTAAATATAACTGTGGAGTTAAGACCTCTAGGACTTGAATTTGTACTATGAGACTAGAAGTAGGACCATACCGATCTGACCTTGATATCAGCACAGGAACTAGTCTAGATGATGCATGCTTGCATGTAACATATGCGATATCACATGCGATACAAGCAGTCCTGCAGCCTTTTTACTTGTGTGTGATATCATGTGCGATACAAGTAGTGCTGCAGCGTGTTTACTTGTGTGTGATATCATGTGCGATACAAGCAGCCATGCAGCCTGTTCACTTGTGTGTGATATCATGTGCGGTACAAGTAGTGCTGCAGCGTGTTCACTTGTGTGTGATACGAGCAGCCCTGCAGCCTGTTCACTTGTGTGTGATATCATGTGCGATATAAGTAGTGCTGCAGAGTGTTCACTTGTGTGTGATACAAGCAGCCCTGCGGCATGTTTACTAGTGTGTGATATCATGTGCAATACAAGCAACCCTACAGCGTGTTCACTTGGGTGTGATATAATTTGCGATACAGGCAGTCCTGCAGAGTGTTTCCTTTTGTGTGATATCACGTGCGATACAATCAGTCCTGCAGCGTGTTTACTTGTGTGATATCATGTGCGATACAAGCAGTCCTGCAGCGTGTTTACTTGTGTGTGATATAATGTGTGATACAAGCAGTCCTGCAGCGTGTTTACTTGTGTGTGATATCATGTGCGATACAAGCAGCCCTGCAGCGTGTTTACTTGTGTGATATCATGTGCGATACAAGCAACCCTGCAGCGTGTTCACTTGGGTGTGATATAATTTGCGATACAAGCAGTCCTGCAGCGTGTTTACTTTTGTGTGATATCATGTGCGATACAATCAGTCGTGCAACGTGTTTACTTGTGTGTAAGATGTCATGTGCGATACAAGCAGTCCTGCAGCGTGTTTGCTTGTGTGTGATATCATGTGCGATACAGGCAGCCCTGCAGTGTGTTTACTTGTGTGTGATGTCATGTGCAATATAATCAGTCTTGCGGCGTGTTTACTTGTGTGCGATATCATGTGTGATACAAGCAGCCCTGCAGCATGTTTGGTTGTGTGTGATATCATGTGCGATACAAGCATCCCTGCAGAATGTTTACTTGTGTGTGATATCATGTGCGATACAAGCAGCCCTGCAGCGTGTTTACTTGCGTGTGATATAATGTGTGATACGAGCAGCCCTGCAGCGTATTTACTTGTGTGTGATATCATGTGTGATACAACCAGTCCTGCAGCGTGTTTACTTGTGTGATATCATGTGCGATACAAGCAGTCCTGCAGCGTGTTTACTTGTGTGTGATATCATGTGCGATACAAGCAGCCCTGCAGCGTGTTTACTTGTGTGTGATATCATGTGCGATACAAGCAGCCCTGCAGCGTGTTTACTTGTGTGTGATATCATGTGCGATACAAGCAGCCCTGCAGCGTGTTTACTTGTGTGTGATATCATGTGCGATACAAGCAGCCCTGCAGCGTGTTTACTTGTGTGATATCATGTGTGATACAAGCAGCCCTGCAGCGTGTTTACTTGAGTGTGATATCATGTGTGATACGAGCAGTCCTGCAGCGTGTTTACTTGTGTGTGTGATATAATGTGCGATACAAGCAGTCCCGCAGCGTGTTTACTTGTGTGATACAAGCAGCCCTGCAGCGTGTTTACTTGTGTGTGATATCATGTGCGATACAATTAGTCCCGCAGCGTGTTTAAAGGTGTGTGATATCATGTGCGATACAAGCAGTCCTGCAGTGTGTTTGAATGTGTGTGATATCATGTGCGATACAAGCAGTCCTGCAGTGTGTTTGAGTGTGTGTGATATAATGTGCGATACAAGCAGTCCTGCAGTGTGTTTAAATGTGTGTGATATCATGTGCGATATCTTAGAAGTATGCTAACGTCTCTTATGTTCGCATGCTAACATTTGCATCGTAGCTTTGTAGCTAATTGTGTATGTTTCAACCTGAAAAGCATGATTTTTGACACTTTGCGCAATCATAGAAGTATGCTAATGTCACTTATTTTAGCATGCTAATGTTAGCATGCTAATGTTTTTTGCTAGCTTTTTAGCTAATTTTGTATGTTTAATAAATGAATAAATAAAGAAATGACACTTAAGTTACAAAAGATTCGGCCTAAAAATCGTCTTTTTAAATCTCGATGTTTGACATTTGCTAGCTGCTAACGTTAGCGACCACCTGACCATGTCCCAAACTCCGCCCCCGCAGGTGTGCGAGCTGGTCTGCTTCCTCATCGACAACTGCACGGCGGTCTTGGGCGATGACGTCACTTCCTTGTTTGCGGCCTTCAGCCAGCAGGGCGGCAGCAGCGAGCACGGCTCTGGTGAGTTATTACTGTTAGCATGCTAACTGTTTAGCAAACGTTGTATGTTTCATCCTAAAAATCATGATTTTTGACACTTGGCGCCATCTCGGAAGTATGTTGACATCTCTTATGTTAGCATGCTAACGTTTTTGCTAGCTTTTTAGCTAATTTTGTATGTTTAAATCTAAAAACCAGGATTTTTGACACTTGCGCTATTTTAGAAGTACGCTAACATCTCTTATGTTAGCATGCTAACATTTGTATCCTTTCCTCATTTTTAATCCTAAAAATCATGATTTTTTTATACTTTTCACCATTTCGGAAGTATGTTAACGTCACTTATATTGCCATGCTAATGTTAGCGTGCTAACATTTTGCTAGCTTTTTGGCAAATGTTGTATGTTTAAACCTGAAAATCATGATTTTTGACACTTGGCGCCATCTTGGAAGTATGTTAACATCTCTTATGTTAGCATGCTAATGTTTTTGCTAGCTTTTTAGCAAATTTTGTATGTTTAAATCTGAAAACCAGGCTTTTTGACACTTGGCGCTATCTTAGAAGTACGCTAACATCTCTTATGTTAGCATGCTAACATTTGTATCCTTTCATCATTTTTAATCCTAAAAATCATGATTTTTGATACTTGGCGCCATTTCGGAAGTATGTTAACGTCACTTATATTGCCATGCTAATGTTAGCGTGCTAACATTTTGCTAGCTTTTTGGCAAATTTTGTATTTTTAAACCTGAAAAGCATGATTTTTGACACTTGGCGCCATCTCGGAAGTATGTTAACGTCGTTTTTACTAGCATGCTAACGTTTTTGCTAGCTTTTTAGCTAATTTTGTATGTTTAAATCTGAAAACCAGGATTTTTGACACTTGGCGCTATCTTAGAAGTACGCTAACATCTCTTATGATAGCATGCTAACATTTTTATCCTTTCATCATTTTTAATCCTAAAAATCATGATTTTTGACACTTGGCGCCATCTCGGAAGTATGTTGACATCTCTTATGTTAGCATGCTAACGTTTTTGCTAGCTTTTTAGCTAATTTTGTATGTTTAAATCTAAAAACCAGGATTTTTGACACTTGCGCTATTTTAGAAGTACGCTAACATCTCTTATGTTAGCATGCTAACATTTGTATCCTTTCCTCATTTTTAATCCTAAAAATCATGATTTTTTTATACTTTTCACCATTTCGGAAGTATGTTAACGTCACTTATATTGCCATGCTAATGTTAGCGTGCTAACATTTTGCTAGCTTTTTGGCAAATGTTGTATGTTTAAACCTGAAAATCATGATTTTTGACACTTGGCGCCATCTTGGAAGTATGTTAACATCTCTTATGTTAGCATGCTAATGTTTTTGCTAGCTTTTTAGCAAATTTTGTATGTTTAAATCTGAAAACCAGGCTTTTTGACACTTGGCGCTATCTTAGAAGTACGCTAACATCTCTTATGTTAGCATGCTAACATTTGTATCCTTTCATCATTTTTAATCCTAAAAATCATGATTTTTGATACTTGGCGCCATTTCGGAAGTATGTTAACGTCACTTATATTGCCATGCTAATGTTAGCGTGCTAACATTTTGCTAGCTTTTTGGCAAATTTTGTATTTTTAAACCTGAAAAGCATGATTTTTGACACTTGGCGCCATCTCGGAAGTATGTTAACGTCGTTTTTACTAGCATGCTAACGTTTTTGCTAGCTTTTTAGCTAATTTTGTATGTTTAAATCTGAAAACCAGGATTTTTGACACTTGGCGCTATCTTAGAAGTACGCTAACATCTCTTATGATAGCATGCTAACATTTTTATCCTTTCATCATTTTTAATCCTAAAAATCATGATTTTTGACACTTGGCGCCATCTCTGAGGTATGTTAACGTCGTTTTTATTAGCATGCTAACGTTTTTGCTAATTGTGTATGTTTAAATCTGAAAACCAGGATTTTTGACACTTGGCGCTATCTTAGAAGTACGCTAACATCTCTTATGTTAGCATGCTAACATTTTAATCCTAAAAATCATGATTTTTGATACTTTTCACCATTTCGGAAGTATGTTAACATCACTTATATCGCCATGCTAATGTTAGCGTGCTAACATTTTGCTAGCTTTTTGGCAAATGTTGTATGTTTGAACCTGAAAAGCATGATTTTTGACACTTGGGGCCATTTTAGAAGTATGCTAACGTCTCTTGTGTTAGCATGCTAACTGTTTAGCAAACGTTGTATGTTTTATCCTAAAAATCATGATTTTTGACACTTGGCGCCATCTCGGAAGTATGTCAACGTCGTTTATATTAGCATGCTAACGTTTTTGCTAGCTTTTTAGCTAATTTTGTATGTTTAAATCTGAAAACCAGGATTTTTGACACTTTGCGCTATCTTAGAAGTACGCTAACATCTCTTATGTTAGCATGCTAACATTTTAATCCTAAAAATCATGATTTTTGATACTTTTCACCATTTCGGAAGTATGTTAACGTCACTTATATTGCCATGCTAATGTTAGCGTGCTAACATTTTGCTAGCTTTTTGGCAAATTTTGTTTGTTTAAACCTGAAAAGCATGATTTTTGACACTTGGGGCCATTTTAGAAGTATGCTAACGTAGCATGCTAACGTTTCTATGCTAGCGTTTTAGCTAACTTTTTATGTTTAATCTTAAAAATCACGAGTTAATAATGTTATCTACCTTTCAAAGTAAAAGTTTTGTCGCCGATTGAGCGCTAACCTCCGGCGTTGGCGTTGGCGTTACAAGGGCCGGTGTTCAGGCCGGGAGGGGGCGGGGCCTCTTCAGGATAAGATTGCGGTGTAGCGAGTGAGTGTTGTGGTGTGTTTGTGCTCGCAGACGTGTCGTCCTTCCAGACCAACGACTCGTCCTACGACAGCCTGGAGAACGAGCTGAACGACGACCCCGAGTCGCCGTGCCGGGAGCAGCTTCCCCTCCGCGACACGCCCGACAGCCGCAGCCGCGACTCCGTCATCACGCTGAGCGACTGCGACCCCGACGCTGAGGGCGACGTGCCGCCGGAGCTCCCCGCACCGGCCCGGCCGCGCCGCTTCAGCCCCGCCGTCCGCCAGCCGCGCTCTCGCCACGCCAACGGGGCGTTGTCGTCGCAGGGCGCCGGGAGGAGGCCCCGCCGGAGCTCGGAGCCGGCGCTGGCCTCGGCTCCGCCCACCATGGCTGTTATCCGTGCGGAGGCGCCGCTACGAAAGGCGAGCTACGACGCCGCCATAGACGGGGAAGGCGAGGAGGAGGCGGAGGAGTTTTTGGAGAAAAGTCTGAAGGGACTGAACTTGAACGTGGAAAGAGACGGGAAGGGTGGAGCTAAAGTCGCGGGTAGCGGGCGGAGGAAAAGCAAACATGCGCCCCCGCCTCCTCTGCGACTCCACGCCAGCTGCTCCAGTCTGTCGTCGCCGGCAACCTCCCCCACTGGCTCCTCCCTAAGCTCTCTGGACTCCGCCTTCTCGCAGTACTCCACGGACTACGCCGTCCCCACCCAAAGGTCACCCGCGTGCTCCCCGCCCGGTCAGACTGCTCCGCCCTCCCACGGCGCCCACCCCAACACCTGGCTCACGAAGGACCGCCGCCTGTCCCTGAAGCAGCCCGCCAACGGACACGCCCACGAGGGCGCCGGCGCCCAGGTGGTGGGCCGGCGGCGCTCCAGCAGCCCGCCGTCGTACCAGCAGGCGCTGCTCCAGCTGCGGCACGCCTCGCCGTTCTTCAGAGGGGCGGAGAAAACTCTGACGGTCCGAGAGCTCAGGCTCCTTCAGGACCAGGCCACGCCCCCCGCCGCCCAGCCCCCGACGGGGGTCTTCTACGGACAAAACGCCACAACGTTGGTCCTCAAGCGCCGCAAGTCCCACTCTCTGGCTCCGCCCACGGAGGCGCGCCCGCTGAGCAAGACACTTCCACGCCGCGCGTCCGAGCCCGCCAAAATGGACGCCCGCCGGCCCAGCGCCACCTTGGACAGACCTCGTTCCCGCAAAGCTGCGCCCCCAGACGGCGTGTTGAGAGCGTCTGACGTGGAGCCTCAGCACGCCGAGTCGCGCTTCTGCCTGTCGCCCTCCGCCGACCGCGCCGTGCGGGACTACTTCTCCTCGGACGCGTCGGGCGGCGGGCGGCGCGGCCAGGAAGTGGCGCTGGCCGTCACGCAGGCCAAGAGGGCGTGGCAGACTCGGCAGCGCGGCGAGCCGTCATTGGACGACTTGGAGCAGCTCTTCTTCGCCGAAGAGTCGTACGTCTGACCAGGAAGTAGCGCTCAGTGGGAGGTCCTTAAAGGTACACGCGCTTCCTGCGTCCTCGCTGCCATTTGCCAGCACATGCCGCCAAAATAAGAGCGCGAGAGACTCTCGGAAACTGCCAACAGGAAGGACGAATCCTGAGAGACCAGACGCCACAAAACATTCACGGATGTTGCCGCCAAAATAAAAGCTTCTCTTTTAGCACATGAACATTCCGCTTTTATTCATATTTTTTATTAAGCTTTTATTTTGTACCGGATGGCATATGGAAAGACTTTTAGTATTTATTAGGATCGGTCCCCATGGTTACCGACTTCATCTTGTATATGACAAATATTATGGTATGTCACTTATCATATTTATGAGGCAGAAATATCAAATCTATGTATTTTTGTACTTTGTGCTGCTGTCGCCATGGAAACTAGATTTGCTACATCAAAATGTACGAGCATCTGGCTTTCAATAAATGTCTCCAAACATCATCTGATCTTCCTTAGTATAGAGGATCTTTGACATCTCATGTAACAGTCTTCTGTAAGAAAGGATCTTTGACTAGTGTTTTGCCTTAAAAACAAACTTCTGCTGCTATAAAGGATCTTTGACTAGTGATTTGCCTTAAAAACAGCAGAGTTCTCCTTCCATAAAGGATCTTTGACTAGTCTTTTGCCTTAAAAACAAACTTCTGCTGCTATAAAGGATCTTTGACTAGTGATTTGCCTTAAAAACAGCAGAGTTCTCCTTCCATAAAGGATCTTTGACTAGTCTTTTGCCTTAAAAACAAACTTCTGCTCCTATAAAGGATCTTTGACTAGTGATTTGCCTTAAAAACAGCAGAGTTCTCCTTCCATAAAGGATCTTTGACTAGTCTTTTGCCTTAAAAACAAACTTCTGCTCCTATAAAGGATCTTTGACTAGTGGTTTGCCTTAAAAACAGCAGAGTTCTCCTTCCATAAAGGATCTTTGACTAGTCTTTTGCCTTAAAAACAAACTTCTGCTGCTATAAAGGATCTTTGACTGGTGGTTTGCCTTAAAAACAGCAGAGTTCTCCTTCCATAAAGGATCTTTGACTAGTCTTTTGCCTTAAAAACAAACTTCTGCTCCTATAAAGGATCTTTGACTGGTGGTTTGCCTTAAAAACAGCAGAGTTCTCCTTCCATAAAGGATCTTTGACTAGTGTTTTGCCTTAAAAACAAACTTCTGCTGCTATAAAGGATCTTTGACTAGTGATTTGCCTTAAAAACAGCAGAGTTCTCCTTCCATAAAGGATCTTTGACTAGTCTTTTGCCTTAAAAACAAACTTCTGCTCCTATAAAGGATCTTTGACTGGTGGTTTGCCTTAAAAACAGCAGAGTTCTCCTTCCATAAAGGATCTTTGACTAGTGTTTTGCCTTAAAAACAAACTTCTGCTGCTATAAAGGATCTTTGACTAGTGATTTGCCTTAAAAACAGCAGAGTTCTCCTTCCATAAAGGATCTTTGACTAGTCTTTTGCCTTAAAAACAAACTTCTGCTCCTATAAAGGATCTTTGACTGGTGGTTTGCCTTAAAAACAGCAGAGTTCTCCTTCCATAAAGGATCTTTGACTAGTGTTTTGCCTTAAAAACAAACTTCTGCTGCTATAAAGGATCTTTGACTAGTGATTTGCCTTAAAAACAGCAGAGTTCTCCTTCCATAAAGGATCTTTGACTAGTCTTTTGCCTTAAAAACAAACTTCTGCTGCTATAAAGGATCTTTGACTGGTGGTTTGCCTTAAAAACAGCAGAGTTCTCCTTCCATAAAGGATCTTTGACTAGTGTTTTGCCTTAAAAACAAACTTCTGCTGCTATAAAGGATCTTTGACTAGTGATTTGCCTTAAAGACAGCAGAGTTCTCCTTCCATAAAGGATCTTTGACTAGTCTTTTGCCTTAAAAACAAACTTCTGCTGCTATAAAGGATCTTTGACTAGTGATTTGCCTTAAAAACAGCAGAGTTCTCCTTCCATAAAGGATCTTTGACTAGTCTTTTGCCTTAAAAACAAACTTCTGCTCCTATAAAGGATCTTTGACTGGTGGTTTGCCTTAAAAACAGCAGAGTTCTCCTTCCATAAAGGATCTTTGACTCGTCTTTTGCCTTAAAAACAGCAGAATTCTCCTTCCGTAAAGGATCTTTGACTAGTCTTTTGCCTTAAAAACAAACTTCTGCTTCTATAAAGGATCTTTGACTGGTGGTTTGCCTTAAAAACAGCAGATTTCTCCTTCCATAAAGGATCTTTGACTAGTCTTTTGCCTTAAAGACAAACTTCTGCTCCTATAAAGGATCTTTGACTGGTGGTTTGCCTTAAAAACAGCAGTTCTCCTTCCATAAAGGATCTTTGACTCGTCTTTTGCTTTAAAAACAGCAGCATTCTCCTTCCGTAAAGGATCTTTGACTAGTGTTTTGCCTTAAAAACAAACTTCTGCTTCTATAAAGGATCTTTGACTGGTGGTTTGCCTTAAAAACAGCAGAGTTCTCCTTCCATAAGGGATCCTTGACTCGTCTTTTGCCTTAAAAACAAACTTCTGCTCCTATAAAGGATCTTCGACTGGTGGTTTGCCTTAAAAACAGCAGAGATCTCCTTCCATAAAGGATCTTTGACTAGTCTTTTGCCTTAAAAAAAGCAGAATTCTCCTTCCATAAAGGATCTTTGACTCGTCTTTTGCCTTAAAAACAGCAGAATTCTCCTTCTGTAAAGGATCTTTGACTAGTCTTTTGCCTTAAAAACAAACTTCTGCTTCTATAAAGGATCTTTGACTGGTGGTTTGCCTTAAAAACAAAAGAGTTCTCCTTCCATAAAGGATCCTTGACTCGTCTTTTGCCTTAAAAACAAACTTCTGCTGCTATAAAGGATCTTTGACTGGTGTTTTGCCTTAAAAACAGCAGAGTTTAACTGCTATAAAGGATCTTTGACGAGTGTTTTGCATACTTTAAAAACAGGAGAGCACTCCTTCCATAAATAATCTTTGACTAGTGTTTTGCCTTAAAAACAGAGTTCTGCTGCCATAAAGGATCTTTGACTAGTATTTTGCATACTTTAAAAACAGTAGAGTTCGCCTTTCATAAAGGATCTTTGACTCGTCTTTTGCCTTAAAAACAGCAGAATTCTTCTTCCGTAAAGGATCTTTGACTAGTCTTTTGCCTTAAAAACAAACTTCTGCTTCTATAAAGGATCTTTGACTGGTGTTTTGCCTTAAAAACAACAAGAGTTTACCTGCTATAAAGGATCTTTGACGAGTGTTTTGCATACTTTAAAAACAGGAGAGCACTCCTTCCATAAATAATCTTTGACTAGTCTTTTGCCTTAAAAACAGAGTTCTGCTGCCATAAAGGATCTTTGACTAGTATTTTGCATACTTTAAAGACAGCAGAGTTCGCCTTTCATAAATGATCTTTGACAGTCGTTTGCCTTAAAAACAAACTCCTGCTGATATAAAGGATCTTTGACGTGTTTTGCATGCTTTAAAAACAGCAGAGCGCTCCTGCCATGAAAGGATCTTTGACTAGTGGTTTGCTTTATTTCGCCACACCTAGCGTGTGTGTGTGACAATCATTGGTACTTTAACTTTTAAAACAGCACAGTTCACCTTCCATAAAGGATCTTTGACTAGTCTTTTGCCTTAAAAACAAACTCCTGCTGCTATAAATGATCTTTGACTGGTGTTTTGCCTTAAAAACAGCAGAGTTCTGCTTCGATAAAGGATCTTGGACTAGAAAGAAAAGAGGGCATTCATGCCAAATGTGGTCTTATGCTGCCCTCTGGTGGCCAAAGACCAAACCTGCAATTATACTTTTTTTAATAATGTTGTTGTTGTTGTTGTTGTTGTTGTTGTCCTTTGACGATTGTCTATTGAAGAACTGTAAACAAAAACTATTTTCTTTGGCTTGATTTAAAAATAAAAAAAAGATAGCAAAATAAATTGTTTTAAAACATGAATATTTTTAATTACATTTAGTAATTTCATATTGTTATTTTTGTCCAGATCAGGTCAAGATGATTTATTTTGTTATTTCGTTGTTGCTGTTTTTTTATCCAAATGCTGGTTACCATGGAGACGCAGCAAACTGTTGTAATGCACAGTAATGGCCTCTGGATGTCACTGTTTCCCTACAATTGTATGTCAACATGACGCGCCTGTCACGACACTCAGCTCGTCAATGATCAATCGAATAACTAACCCATCAATCAATCAATCAATCGATCACAAGGCGGAGGACTGTCCATAGATGTTAATTTTGGAGTTAATCATTTTGTGCTAGCTGACTGAAGGAAAACCCTCCATCATGGACATGGTTGCAAATAGGGAGAAAATAAAAAAAATAAAAACAGGCTTCGCTACACATTTTTAAATGCAAAACACTTATCTGTCGGTCAGTTACTGACAAGGAAACTGTAAGTTCGACCATTTTGTTTATTCTTCAACGAACATTTTAGCCTAGCAACAACCTAACATTAAGATGTAATGTTAGCATGTAGCTCACATAGCTACACTGTAAAAAATACATCTGTGATTTGATGGTAAATAAAAAAAAAAAACTGACAGCTTGGTCGCCAAAATTAAAAAATAAAATAAATATAACAGGTATTATATATATATATATATATATATATATATATATATATATATATATATATATATATATATATATATATATATATATATATATATATATATGTATGTATGTGTGGGGGAAAAAAATCACAAGACTATTTCATCTCTACAGGCCTGTTTCATGAGGGGGGGGGTTCCCTCAATCATCAGGAGATTTTAATGGGAGCATTCACATACCATGGTTTATATAGGGCACAGAGTGGGTGGGTACAGGCTGGCGTAGGGGCGTGGTGATTGGCTCATGTGTTACCTAGGAGGTGTTTCCGTCTGTGGCGGCATGCTGTTACAATTTCGCTGCGCTTGTTGAGGGATGACAGGTCTGGACGGTAAATAATAAACAGTTTCTCTTTCAAGCATAGGTTGCATCTTTTATTACCACTATTGTAAGGTGTGCTGGATGCAACCTATGCTTGAAAGAGAAACTGTTTATTATTTACCGTCCAGACCTGTCATCCCTCAACAAGCGCAGCGAAATTGTAACAGCATGCCGCCACAGACGGAAACACCTCCTAGGTAACACATGAGCCAACCACCACGCCCCTACGCCAGCCTGTACCCACCCACTCTGTGCCCTATATAAACCATGGTATGTGAATGCTCCCATTAAAATCTCCTGATGATTGAGGGAACCCCCCCTCATGAAACAGGCCTGTAGAGATGAAATAGTCTTGTGATTTTTTTCCCACACATACATATATATATATATATATATATATATATATTAGTGATGGGTTGATGAGGCGTCATGAAGCGTTTCGACACATTGCAAAACTGTATTGATACTGTGTCGATACTGTGTCACTAAATACTGACATCTGCTGGACATTAAAAATCCCTACAGGCAACCTATGGACCGACTCAACTGACACTGATTTGATGCCCTAGTACAGGGGTCACCAACCTTTTTGAAACCAAAAACTACTTCTTGGGTACTGATTAATGCGAAGGGCTACCAGTTTGATACACACTTAAATAAATAAATATATTGTCATTTGTAAGTTACACGTAAGTGTGATTTAAACAAGAATAGCTAAATAAATACATTTATATATATAAATTATATATATATTTTTTCCTTTTACGGAAGGTTTTTTGTAGAGAATAAATGATGAAAAAAACACTTAATTGAACGGTTTAAAAGAGGAGAAAACACGAAAAAAAAAAAAAAAACATTTTGAAACATAGTTTATCTTCAATTTCGACTCTTTAAAATTCAAAATTCAACCGACAAAAAGAAGAGAAAAACTAGCTAATTTGAATCCTTTTGAAAAAATTAAAAAAAGAATTTATGGAACATCATTAGTAATTTTTCCTGATTAAGATACATTTTAGAATTTTGATGACATGTTTTAAATTGGTTAAAATCCAATCTGCACTTTGTTAGAATATTTAACAAATTGGACCAAGCTATATTTCTAACAAAGACAAATCAGTATTTCTTCTAGATTTTCCAGAACAAACATTTTAAAAGAAATTCAAAAAACTTTGAAATAAGATTTAAATTTGATTCTACAGATTTTCTAGATTTCCAGGAATAATTTTTTTGAATTTTAATCATAGTAAGTTTGAAGAAATATTTCACAAATATTCTTCGTCGAAAAACCAGAAGCTAAAATATTTATTATTCTTTACAAAAAAAACCAAAAAACATTTACTTGAACATTGATTTAAATTGTCAGGAAAGAAGAGGAAGAAATTTAAAAGGTAAAAAGGTATATTTGTTTAAAAATCCTAAAATCATTTTTAAGGTTGTATTTTTTCTCTAAAATTGTATTTCTAAAAGTAATAAGAAGCAAAGTAAAAAATAAATGAATTTATTTAAACAAGTGAAGACCCATCCATCCATCCATTTTCTACCGCTTATTCCAAGTGAAGACCAAGTCTTTAAAATATTTTCTTGGATTTTCAAATTCTATTTGAGTTTTGTCTCTTTTAGAATTAAAAATGTGGAGCAAAGCGAGACCAGCTTGCTAGTAAATAAATACAATTTAAAAAATAGAGGCAGCTCACTGGTAAGTGCTGCTCTTTGAGCTATTTTTAGAACAGGCGAGCGGGCGACTCATCTGGTCCTTACGGGCTACCTGGTGACCGCGGGCACCGCGTTGGTGACCCCTGCCCTAGTATATACAATAATATAAACCAAGTCATTGTATTTCATTTAGGATTATTTCATATCTTCATTTAAATAAAAATATATTTGTATCTTTTTTAGATACAGTCAATAAATAATGTGAACATGTATCATAACATGGAAATCTAAGAGAACGTGTTGTGGATGATTGTGGACTGGGAATTGTTTTAATTTTATTTTTTTACACATTTTTATAAAAAAAAAAAAAAAAAAAAGTTTTTCCAACGTATTACATTTTAGACGATTTCTCTTCTTAGTTATTATTTCTCCGGCTGTAGAAAAGAGCCGCTCACAGGGCACAGAGGAGGCGTCAGTGCGACACAGTTGGCGTATCGGTCACGTGACCAAAACAGCTCATGATCGGTCACGTGACTTTCTAAAAGCGGTATGCGCACCGACACAGGGTTTCGCTCTATGACCTCGACGCATGCGCCGATGCATCGGTGTTGCCGGACCCATCACTAATATATATATATATATATATATATATATATATATATATATATATATATATATAAATCCATTTTCAATCAATCAATCAATCAATCTTTATTTATATAGCCCTAAATCACAAGTGTCTCAAAGGGCTGCACAAGCCACAACGACATCCTCGGTACAGAGCCCACATAAGGGCAAGGAAAAACTCACCCCAGTGGGACGTCGATGTGAATGACTATGAGAAACCTTGGAGAGGACCGCATATGTGGGTAACCCCCCCCCCCTCTAGGGGAGACCGAAAGCAATGGATGTCGAGTGGGTCTGACATAATATTGTGAGAGTCCAGTCCATAGTGGATCTAACATAATAGTGTGAGAGTCCAGTCCATAGTGGATCTAACATAATAGTGTGAGTCCAGTCAATAGTGGATCTAACATAATAGTAAGAGTCCAGTCCATAGTGGATCTAACATAATAGTGAGAGTCCAGTCAATAGTGGATCTAACATAATAGTGTGAGAGTCCAGTCCATAGTGCATCTAACATAATAGTGAGAGTCCAGTCCATAGTGGATCTAACATAATAGTGTGAGAGTCCAGTCCATGGTGGATCTAACATAATAGTAAGAGTCCAGTCCATAGTGGATCTAACATAATAGTGAGAGTCCAGTCAATAGTGGATCTAACATAATAGTGTGACAGTCCAGTCCATAGTGGATCCAACATAATAGTAAGAGTCCAGTTCATAGTGGATCCAACATTATAGTAAGAGTCCAGTCCATAGTGGGGCCAGCAGGACACCATCCCGAGCGGAGACGGGTCAGCAGCGCAGAGATGTTCCCAGCCGATGCACAGGCGAGCGGTCCACCCCGGGTCCCGACTCTGGACAACCAGAGTCTTTTATTCATACATCTATTCAAGAAAAATGTATTGTATTTGGTTGATACATTTTTACAACTTTTTACCATTGACTTCCTGGATATACTCGTCATTTTAATAATGCAAATTAAACTGATTTTCATTAGTAATGGTCCTTTAAAAAGAAAATAAATTAAATATTTGTTAAAAAAAATAAAAACAATAATAATGTTTAAGGCTGACAAACTCCTAACACAGTAATTTATGATCATAAAGCGGTAAAAAAATGGATGGATGGATGTCTTTGAGTGCATTTATTGTTCCCCTTTTGAGAAGCTGCTGAGTGGACTTCCATATAAGGAGTGACGGCGGAAGTGGACATCCATATAAGGAGTGACAGCGGAAGTGGAGATGTCAGGTTTTGCATAGGGGCGGGGCGAAGAAGGAGTGAGTTGGCGCCTATTTGACGAGCCCACTATCACGATCAGAGCAACCCGGCGGCCATGTTGACTCACTCCGGGACACTCTCGGCTCGGCTCGGCGGCGTCACGGAGCTCCGTGTCCGGTAACAGTCACCGAGGAGGACGCGGCGGTGGTGGATATTTTTCAGCCCGGGAAGGCAGACAGGCGAGCAGGTATCCTCACCTTGTTGTTGTTGTTGTTGTTGTTGTTGTTGTTGTTGTTGTTGTTGTCGGTGAGTCAGACGTCATCTCCTTCCAACTTGTTGCCGCACACGGCGCTTTCTGCCCGGGGTCCGCTGCTCCGTCGCTGCTCCGTCGCTGGTTGCCAGGTGCCGCTTGTGGCGCATCACTTCCAAGATGAGCGGGTTGCCAGGTGGCGCATCACTTCCAAGATGTTAGGCAACTAGCGGCCGGGCGCATTCATCCCTCCAGGGCACATTTTATTTATATATATTTATATTTAATTTATAGTCATTTCTCGTAGTTAGAAGACGAGCGAACAAGAAAGTTTAAGATCTAAAAGGCAGAGGTGGGACCAAGTCATTGTTTTGCAAGTCACAAGTAAGTCTCAAGTCTTTGCCCTCAAGTCCGAGTCAAGTCCCGAGTCAAGACAGGCAGGCCCCGAGTCAAGTCCAAAGTCAAGACTGGAAAGTCTCAAGTCAAGTCCTAAGTCCTGCATTTTGAGTTTCGAGTCCTTTCAAGTCCTTTTAACCACAGACTAATATATTAACACAGATTGTGTATGCTTTTCAAACGCTGTATTTATTTATTAAAACAAGTGCATTTTAAATTGCAGGAAAGAAAATTGTGCTGACATTGCACTTTATAATAGCACTATTAAGCAGTCATTTTAAACATTAACTCATTCCTTTACAGAACAAACACATTGAAAAATAAAGTGCAAATGTACTTATTTGTACAAAAGTGTTAACATTGAAAAAACATGACATATACGTGAACATAACAAAAAAGTTGTACTTTTTATATGTCAGGGCCCTATGCTGCATTGCATTTGCAAAAGACCAAATTAGCCAAGAGTCTGTCAGTCATTTGTGCACGATGGGGGCGTAGTATGATGCCACCATGGCTGAAAACTCGCTCCACTGGAGCACTGGAGGCAGGCACTGCCAAGACTCTCATGGCCACTCGGAACAGTGAAGGAAGAGTCTTCATGTTCAATGCCCAGAACAAAAGGGGGGAGAGAGTTGTTTTGGGTTGGTGCACTACTTGTAAGTGTATCTTGTGTTTTTTATGTTGATTTAATTAAAAAAAGAAACAATTATTTCTTGTGCGGCCCGATACCAATCGATCCACGGACCAGTAGCGGGCCGCGGCCCGGTGGTTGGGGACCACTGAGGTAAACAACCAACAGTATGTCAGAAAGCTAGCTAAAACGGTACACATATTCATAATATAGTATACATTTTAACTGACCTTTATTTTACTATTTTTTTCTTTTTTTAGGTGGCTAAAATACGCGGTGCTGCTGACCGCCGTCTAACGTTACGTGTGATATATTGACTAACGTAACCCTGCTTAAAAAAAATCACTGAACAAAAAGTATGAATAAGGTAGTGAACTGCAACAGATTCCCGTGTTTGCAATAACGTTATAACGTTAGCAGTGAGTTTACAGCCTCACTGATTTAACTACACAGCAAATAAAAGTCACGTTACTTAGCCAATAAACGTTATCTTACATTCAAAACGTACCCTTCTTTGTGCAACTTCAAATGCCGGACGAAGTTGGAAGTTGTTGCCTCTCCATCAGTCATTTTGGAACCGCATGTGTTGCATACTGCAAACCGTTTTGTGTTGACCACCTCGTAATTTTTATACCCAAACAAAATTATTTTAGGTATCATTTTTTGTTCACTGGCGTGTGGTTTGGACATGTCTTCTTCGTTGGTTGTCCTGCAATTTGATTGGATGAATGCTGTGTGATGAAAACAAAGTAGATCTAATTTGATTGGCTGTTGTACTGAGACCACACCAGCTGACACACGCAACGCTGATAGACAAGTACACAATGAAAAATACGGAGAGCTCCCGAATAATTTTTTCATCTTTGGGTTTTGGGGAAAGTAGCAAGTCATGTCAAGTCATGTCAATTCAAAAGGCTCAAGTCCAAGTGAAGTCACAAGTCATTGATGTTAAAGTCTAAGTCGAGTTGCAAGTCTTTTTACATTTTGTCAAGTCGAGTCTAAAGTCATCAAATTCATGACTCGAGTCCAAGTCATGTGACTCGAGTCCACACCTCTGTTTATAGGGGTGTAACGGTACACAAACATTTCGGTTCGGTACATACCTCGGTTTAGAGGTCACGGTTCGGTTCATTTTCGGTACAGTAAGAAGAAAACAAAATATACATTTTTGGGTTATTTATTTACCAAATTTGCAAAATCTTCCACCAAAAATATTTTTCTTAGTGTAATATTTGATGTGAAGTAATGGGAACCTTGGATAGGTCAATAATTGCATACCTGCCAACTACTCCGGTTTTCCCGTAATTAGTACGGTTTTCATCAACCTATTCCGGGTTACGGTTGCAGCGATAAAAAATACGGTTTTTCATTAATTAAAAAAAAAATATATTTTTTTAAAGTTTTATTCACGAAATCGCGTAACAACAATGACAATCGACACTGCTTCTTCCCGTAACTTCCTATCGAGCCATTCCGAATGCCATGCGCGAGGCTATTTATAGCACCGCTGCCAAGCACGAGGCACCAGTTGCCATTGTTTCCAAACGAGCGAACAATCATGGAATCAGCCGGAGAAAAATCGCAAACGAGTCTTAAACCGAAAAGAAAACTGCAGTCATTCCGTAAAGAATATTCAAAAGCCTATCCGGGAATAATTATCCGTTCCAAAAAGGGTGAAAACTACGCGAATTGCACCTTGTGCAGACAAGATTTTTCGATCGGACACGGAGGAATTAGCGATGTAAAAACCACGTTGGGACAAAAAAACACAAGTCTAATGCCGTTGCTAGCGATACAAGTGGAAAACTTTCAACGTTTTTCGTCGCCCAAACAGATTCTTTGGATGTGATAAATGCCGAAGTTTTATTTATGATTCTATTGAATTACATTTTAATGAAGTAAACGTATCATAAAGTTACCATATCATTTTTGCAGTATGATCAATCTGATAGAATACATTTGGATTTTAGCCACAAAAAGGTAATGACACCAATGTTATCTATTGGAATTGTTTAGTACTGTTATACTGTTAAAAGTGTTTATACTATTTATGCTTTCAAGTCCAAGTTGAAGAAATCTTGTTAAATGTTGACAGCATAACTACCAAAATACAGAAGTATGTCCTTAATATTTTTGCAGTGCTATTTCTGTTGAAAAGTTCAAATGATTACATTAGAGATGTGATGTGCCACTTTTCAAGTGTCTGATGGCTTCAATTAATTTTCATTCATTTTTCATATTTTGAATTATTTTGAAAGGCTTACAAAAAAACTACATTTGAATTGTAATTCCATGCTATTGACAGGACTATTAATTTTAATGAAGTTAGCTTACCATGTTTACAGTATGATAATTGTGATAGAAATGTGAATTTTAGGCACAGAATATTTTTTACAATTGAACAAGGCAGTAGATTATACAAGCTTGGACAGAAAGTTAATAATGACACCAATTTTTTTTTAATTGGAATTGTTTAGTACTGTTTTACCATTTGTTTACTGTAAAAAGTGTTTATACTGTTTATACTTTCAATTAACAAATTGAAGTCTTGTGAAAGGTTGACAGGATAACTGGCATTAACTGTCAAAATAATTTCAAACTATTGAAGTTAGCTTACAGAATAAACATGTCAATCAACCCATATGATTTTTGCTGTAATATTTTTGTTTTGAAAAGTCACTGTGACTGATAGAAAAGTGATGGTTTTAGCAACATTTTAACCTGTCTGAATGCAATCAATCATTTTGCGTCGGGGGGCGAAGCCTGAACCCCCCACCAGGACTTTGTCCTGGACCTACCGGGGCCTGCGGCCCCTGGACCCTGGCTACTAGGTTTTTTCTGATTTCAAAAGTTGGCAGGAATGAATAATTCATAATAACATTGATTTTGATTTAATATTATGTGTTAAGCAATGACAGTTTGAAAGAAAAAAACAACAATTTTATTAGTCAACATTGCAACTTTTTCTAAATTACATTTAACCTTTTAGCTTTTTTATTTCACTTTTGTTATGTTTTTGTTTATTTGGATAGTATATTTAGAATGTGCCGTGGGCCTTTAAAACATTAGCTGTGGGCCGCAAATGGCCTCCGGGGCACACTTTTGACACCCCTGCTATAGATAATAAAACATTAAATGTGATAAATCTATGGATAAAAAGCAGAGCCTGGCGACGCATGCGCGTTTATCATAACTCTCTCTCTCTCTCTCTGTCTCTGCCCCTCCCTCACCAATGCTGCTGTTTGTTTTGTTTTTAACCCCTTCTTAACCCTGAACGTACATTGAAAATACACGCAACCCTAACTCAAAATGCCGGACATTTGAGGCATTTAAGAAACTCCGCCCTGACAGCTCCGCAAAAGAGGACATGTCCGGTGAAAAGAGGACATATGGTCAGTCCATCCCATACTTGCCAACCTTCCCAGATTGTCCGGGAGACTCCCGAAATTCAGCGCCTCTCCCGAAAACCTCCCGGGACAAATTTTCTTCCGAAAATCTCCCGAAATTCAGGCGGAGCTGGAGGCCACGCCCCCTCCAGCTTCATGCGGACCTGAGTGACGTGTTGACAGCCTGTTCACACGTCCGCTTTCCCACAATATAAACAGCTAATGATCGAGGGCGAGTTCTTGGTTTCTTATGTGGGTTTATTGTTAGGCAGTTTCATTAACGTCCTCCCAGCGCGGTAACAACACACAACAACAGCAGTCAAGTTTTCGTCTACCTACCGTAAAGCAGTTCGTCTGCCGTAAACAGCAATGTTGTGACACTTTTAAACAGGACAATACTGCCATCTACTGTACATGCATATGTGACCCACCCATAACGTGTCACATTTTTGTGTTGATTTATTTATTTTATTTTGTGGTTTGAATTCGTTTTTGGAGCTGTCATTACACATTTATCAGTATTGGTCAGTAGGGGGCAGTAGGGCGTTTCTTCCCAATTGAATGCTATCACCTGCAGACCGGAAGTGTCTTGTCATTCTGAAGAGCGCGACCAGTCTGTGAACAATTGAAACGTCCTGTGTGCATTTTCCTCCTGTATAACAGGTTAGTTTTGGTGAATCAACTCACTGAATAATATCCATGTGATCTTTATAAGTTTAAGTACACATTCTGATGGTGGAGCCTAACTCTAAAGTGTTTGCGAGTTGTAGTTTGTATTTGTGAATGAATCCAGTGCACAGCTGCAGTAATAAATACAAAAAGGCGACGTGAGTGCGCAATGTTTATATAGGAACTTCTGATCCTAATTCAGACTCCCAAATTAGAGCTCCCGTTTTCTCATTGATTTTATAATGTATATTTGTATAATGTGTGTGTTCTGAAATAGTGACAGAGAATAGAACAAGGATGGACAATTCAACCCTTAACTCAACAATGAGTAGATGAGTGTTATGTGTGTGTATATGTGTAAATAAATGAACACTGAAATTCAAGTATTTCTTTTATTTATATATATATATATATATATATAATAAAATATATATATTGCTAGAATTCACTGAAAGTCAAGTATTTCTTATATATATATATATATATCTTAACCACGCCCCCCCACCCCCACCCCCACCTCCCGAAATCGGAGGTCTCAAGGTTGGCAAGTATGGTCTAACCTAGCCCGTTAGCTGCTAATATGCCGTGTGTTGTGTCTTGGTGTGCATTGTTTACACAACGTGCGTTACGCTACTTAATATGTCCGTGTAGGAACTCGTTCGGTACACCTCCGAACCGAACCGTAACCCCCGTACCGAAACGGTTCAATACAAATACACGTACCGTTACACCCCTAATAATAATATAATATCTGTTGCATTATTAGATAGATAACATTTAAAATATACTTAACTGCATGCAGTACATATCTTTTTTCCTATCAAAATAGAAAAAGAAAGAAAGATAAAGTCCTTAAAGGATTCATATTATTTCCAAGCTTTCACGGGTCATTCAAAATGATGTGACGGGTCAGTTCTTGAGTTTGACACCTGTGCTTGAATACCTCTTGGTGTTATTGCAATGAAAACACCAGCGCACACACACACACACACACACACACACACAAAATATATGCCATTTTCCTCAATCACTTAGGAGTGTGTGTGGGATGGAGAGCAAAGCCAAAGTAGCAAGAGAAATGAGGAGAGATGATTAATGAGAGTACTTGTGTCAGGTATTTGCAGCGCAGGTAGACTATATCCAGTATTTAGGTCACGCTAGACTTGGACTCACTGCTCCTTTTCTCCGCACGGCTGAATGGAAGGAAGTACCATTGGAGGTTATGTCTGAGAATTAGTCAGAGGAGGGATTAAACATTTGCATAATGTTTCATTTCATATATTCCACCTGTGTTTAGAACATTCTACACAGATTAAAAGTGCACGAGGAAGCAGAGTGTCTCCTAGTCCAGGTGTTCTTTTACCACTTTTAGTCCTATTCAAACTAGGGCTGCAGCTAACGATTATTTTTCTATCGATTAATCTATAGATTATTTTTTTCGATTAATCGGTTAATCTATAGATTATTTTTTTCGATTAATCTATAGATTATTTTTCCTTTTACCGATTATTTTTTTTATTTAAAATGAAGAGGAAAAAATAAATGTAGGCCAGTTTTTTCAAAAGGCATGGCTTTTATTTACAAAAAAAAAAGTATGGCCACTCAGTCAACATTGACAACAACATGACAAAATATTCTGTAACAATGTAAACATTTAAAACTTTTAACATTTAACAAAATTAAAAGTAGCTTATTTGCTTTTTAATGTGCAAATATAAAAGTAAACATCCAGTGCAAATCTTAATATTCTGGAATAGTATAAGCATTTAAAAAGTAAAAGTATTGCTTATTTTGCTTTAAAATGTGCAAAAATAAAGATAAACATCCAATACAAAAAAGTGCAAAACGGAAATATTCTGTAACAAGTGTAAACATTTCAACAAAAGTAAAAGTATTGCTTATTTGCTAAAATGTGCAAAAATAAAGCTAAACATCCAATACAAAAAAGTGTACAGTGTAAACATTTCAACAAAAGTAAAAGTATTGCTTATTTTGCTTAATAACACAACAATGATAGTATGATTAAAGTGAAAGTTAATTGTTGGTTTGTACATAGTATATGTAACTGTTAATGTTGTAAAAGGTATTTGCACAACTAATTAACGTTAGCGTTTGTGACACGTCTTGTGCCGTGGGGTTCTTTCAGGACCGACAGACTGAACGCCAGACGGCTTTGCCAGGTTTACAATCTTTTAATTTTACACAAAGTCTTTTCTCTTCCAACTCTTTTCTCTTTCTTTCCTCGCTTTTCAGCTCCTCTTCCTCGCTCGCTCGTCGTCCCCTGTCTCTTGCGGCGCGCCCCGCCTCGCCGCTCGCTCGCCCCCGCCGCCTCTCCACAGCGTTAAAGAGGAGCGCGTCTTTGTAAACACTGAACAGGCACGCCAAACGCGCCTCTCAGAGCAAACGGTGCTTTAGTTTATGAATTTACAACGCAGATACAAATGACACATTCATGTTTTTGTGTAATGATGACAACGCACGCGGACGAATGACTTGTTGATGGTGATGGCAAGAACGCTGTCGGGGGTTTTCTTTTCAAATGTTCGTTCATAGCCGTTGTGCTGCTATGTTAGGCCATTTCCGCTCGACACAGTGTGCATACAACAACATTATTAGGCCGTTTATTGAAATACTCCCACACTTTTGACGACTTTTGGCGTGCTTTTTTTCCCCTCGCTCGCATCGTCTGCTTTGCGCTCCGCCATGACAGTAGTGTGACGTAAATATGCGACGCGCCGACGCACAAAAACGGCGTCGACGTATTTACGTAACCGATGACGTCGACTCGTCGTTTCAGCCTTAATTCAAACATATCTGACCTAGTTAACAGGTTAAAGCTGGTCTAATGTCACAAAATCAAGTCAAACTGTCATGTCTGTGTGATCATGTTTTTGTTTTGGTCATGTTCGATTTGGTTTTTGGACTTTTTGTGCGCTTTTGTTTTGTCACCATAGCAACCATTAGTTTTCACCTGTCACGTCATGCACCTGTTTCACATTTTGAGTCACGCACCTGTTTTTGTTAATCATGTCTATAGTATTTAAGTTCATTGTTTTCAGTTTGTCGTTCTGACGACATCTCCACATTTATGCTTCTGCACACTCTCCACACACCCTTAAGACCCTTGCTGCTATTTTTTCATGTCCATCGTTCACGCTGCTCCTTTTTTGTCCATGCCAAGTAAGTTTTGTTTATTATTGCCACAGTTAGTGTTTTTTGTTGTTCATAGTTTTTGCCTTTGTGCAAGTATCCATCCATCCATTTTCTACCGCTTATTCCCTTTTGGGGTCGCGGGGGGTGCTGGAGCCTATCTCAGCTACAATCGGGCGGAAGGCGGGGTACACCCTGGACAAGTCGCCACCTCATCACAGGGCCATGTAGTATTAAAATAAAAGTCGTAATTTTACTCAACACAAGTCAAAATTTTACAAGAAAAACTGAACATTTGTGCAGTATTATGATAAAAGTTGGAATTTTACTCAAAAACAGTTGCAATTTTACACAAAAAGCTTCAAATTTGGGCAATTTTATGAAAAGAGTCGTAATTTTACTCGACCAAAGTCACAATTTTATAAGAAAACTAACATGTTGGCAATATTAAAATATTAATCGGAATTTTACTTGGCAAAATTATGACAAAAGTCATAATTTTATTAGCAACAATTTCACTATTTTACAAGAACAAACAAGTCAGAATTTCATGTGACAAATGTCACCATTTTGCATTAAAAAGGTAATAATTTTACATTAAAAAAGAAATAATTTTACGAGAAAATATCGCAATATTTGGTTTCATATTGTTCTCCGCCATTGTGCGCGCCTTTTGTTTACTTCCTGTTTTTGTAGTTTAAATAAAAATGTACTTATATTCCCGTCTCGCCCGAGCCAACTTTCCGTTGCATCCCGGAAAAGCATACACCCAAGACCAAGTCATGACACAAACGTTATTATCCAGGCTTAGGTTAGCCCGATCACCAACATAAGTGCTAATCAAAAGCAGTAGCCCCATTTGTCCTGGTTTACCTGACACATGAAACGTGACAAATATGGGGGGTGGGGAGGTCGCACGATCCACTTCAGCTGCCAGATGGCGGTAGTGTGTTTAATATATTTAGGTGGCTATTCCAACTACACATAGTGGCGCTTTCCATCATTTTCAGCAGACTGCGTTGCAAAATGATTACCCCCCTCAGCCCACCTTTTACCTCTCACGCGAGATCCACCCAGGAATGGGGCCGTATGAATCCCTTCCCTACTGTGTACTGCAAAATAAATACATTCTAAGTCAATACAATTTTTTACCTGCCAGTAAATTTTATTGTGGCCTGTTCCATAATTTCAATGTGACACGTCATGTCATTTTATGTGGTCCGCCATTTACCTGCTAGTAAATTTTATTGTGGCCTGTTCCATAATTTCAATGTGACACGTCATGTCATTTTATGTGGTCCGCCATTTACCTGCCAGTACATTTTGTTGTGGCCTGTTCCATAATTTCAATGTGACACGTCATGTCATTTTATGTGGTCCGCCATTTACCTGCCAGTACATTTTATTGTGGCCTGTTCCATAATTTTAATGTGACACGTCATGTCATTTTATGTGGTCCGCCATTTACCTGCCAGTAAATTTTATTGTGGCCTGTTCCATAATTTCAATGTGACACGTCATGTCATTTTATGTGGTCCGCCATTTACCTGCTAGTAAATTTTATTGTGGCCTGTTCCATAATTTCAATGTGACACGCCATGTCATTTTATGTGGTCCGCCATTTACCTGCTAGTAAATTTTATTGTGGCCTGTTCCATAATTTCAATGTGACACGTCATGTCATTTTATGTGGTCCGCCATTTACCTGCTAGTAAATTTTATTGTGGCCTGTTCCATAATTTCAATGTGACACGTCATGTCATTTTATGTGGTCCGCCATTTACCTGCTAGTAAATTTTATTGTGGCCTGTTCCATAATTTCAATGTGACACGTCATGTCATTTTATGTGGTCCGCCATTTACCTGCTAGTAAATTTTATTGTGGCCTGTTCCATAATGTCAATGTGACACGTCATGTCATTTTATGTGGTCCGCCATTTACCTGCTAGTAAATTTTATTGTGGCCTGTTCCATAATTTCAATGTGACATGTCATGTCATTTTATGTGGTCCGCCATTTACCTGCTAGTAAATTTTATTGTGGCCTGTTCCATAATTTCAATGTGACACGTCATGTCATTTTATGTGGTCCGCCATTTACCTGCTAGTAAATTTTAATGTGGCCTGTTCCATAATTTCAATGTGACACGTCATGTCATTTTATGTGGTCCGCCATTTACCTGCTAGTAAATTTTATTGTGGCCTGTTCCATAATTTCAATGTGACACGTCATGTCATTTTATGTGGTCCGCCATTTACCTGCTAGTAAATTTTATTGTGGCCTGTTCCATAATTTCAATGTGACACGTCATGTCATTTTGTGGTCCGCCATTTACCTGCCAATACATTTTATTGTGGCCTGTTCCATAATTTCAATGTGACACGTCATGTCATTTTATGTGGTCCGCCATTTACCTGCCAGTAAATTTTATTGTGGCCTGTTCCATAATTTCAATGTGACACGTCATGTCATTTTATGTGGTCCGCCATTTACCTGCTAGTAAATTTTATTGTGGCCTGTTCCATAATTTCAATGTGACACGTCATGTCATTTTATGTGGTCCGCCATTTACCTGCTAGTAAATTTTATTGTGGCCTGTTCCATAATTTCAATGTGACACGTCATGTCATTTTATGTGGTCCGCCATTTACCTGCTAGTAAATTTTATTGTGGCCTGTTCCATAATTTCAATGTGACACGTCATGTCATTTTATGTGGTCCGCCATTTACCTGCTAGTAAATTTTATTGTGGAACGCTGATGGGTCGGCATAAGGCGCCCCGTAAAAGATGGGAAAAAGGTAAAACGCTGGGGAAGAATGAGTAAAAAAATACAATCTAGACTGGGCTCCTAAGGGGCCCCAGTCTGGAGTGGGGAAAAAAACCTCCATAGCAAAGCACATATACATGTAAAAGCCAGTAAATTAGAATATTTTGAAAAACTTGATTTATTTCAGTAATTGCATTCAAAAGGTGTAACTTGTACATTATATTTATTCATTGCACACAGACTGATGCATTCAAATGTTTATTTCATTTAATTTTGATGATTTGAAGTGGCAACAAATGAAAATCCAAAATTCCGTGTGTCACAAAATTAGAATATTACCGACACCAGCAGATGACATGGCACCCCAAACCATCACTGATGGTGGAAACTTTACACTAGACTTCAGGCAACGTGGATCCTGTGCCTCTCCTGTCTTCCTCCAGACTCTGGGACCTCGATTTCCATAGGAAATGCAAAATTTGCATGGTTGGGTGATGGTTTGGGGTGCCATGTCATCTGCTGGTGTCGGTCCACTCTGTTTCCTGAGATCCAGGGTCAACGCAGCCGTCTACCAGCAAGTTTTAGAGCACTTCATGCTTCCTGCTGCTGACCTGCTCTATGGAGATGGAGATTTCAAGTTCCAACAGGACTTGGCGCCTGCACACAGCGCAAAATCTACCCGTGCCTGGTTTACGGACCATGGTATTTCTGTTCTAAATTGGCCCGCCAACTCCCCTGACCTTAGCCCCATAGAAAATCTGTGGGGTATTGTGAAAAGGAAGATGCAGAATGCCAGACCCAAAAACGCAGAAGAGTTGAAGGCCACTATCAGAGCAACCTGGGCTCTCATAACACCTGAGCAGTGCCAGAAACTCATCGACTCCATGCCACGCCGCATTAACGCAGTAATTGAGGCAAAAGGAGCTCCAACCAAGTATTGAGTATTGTACATGCTCATATTTTTCATTTTCATACTTTTCAGTTGGCCAACATTTCTAAAAATCCCTTTTTTGTATTAGCCTTAAGTAATATTCTAATTTTGTGACACACGGAATTTTGGATTTTCATTTGTTGCCACTTCAAATCATCAAAATTAAATGAAATAAACATTTGAATGCATCAGTCTGTGTGCAATGAATAAATATAATGTACAAGTTACACCTTTTGAATGCAATTACTGAAATCAAGTTTTTCAAAATATTCTAATTTACTGGCTTTTACCTGTGCATATTACAACGTACATCTCGAGATATCTAGCAACAGAGGGAAGGGAGTGCGGGGTCATGATGGTAGCCGCAGCTCTCAGGCGCTGACCATCCTTTCATCACCCCTATGGGATTTGCAATGTATAGAGCTGTGCAATGAAAGGTTATCAATATATAGATTTATACACATATTTATGAGCGTGCAGAGTCTTTGCTGGCAACTAGTGTGGTGATTTTTAGCTAACATGACCACTCGACATAAATAGGGGGGTGGGGATCTTTGAGGGACTCACCATTCCATCCAACTCTGATTCTTGTGACGATTCCATTCAGAATCGATTCTCAATTCAACAGGATTCTCGTCTCAAACAGATTCCTGCTACGTATGACTTGGCGTGATAGTCATTGTAAGGTGTGCAAGGTGGGAGGAGACATTGTAAGGTGTGCAAGGTGGGAGGAGACATTGTAAGGTGTGCAAGGTGGGAGGAGACATTGTAAGGTGTGCAAGGTGGGAGGAGACATTGTAAGGTGTGCAAGGTGGGAGGAGACATTGTAAGGTGTGCAAGGTGGGAGGAGACATTGTAAGGTGTGCAAGGTGGGAGGAGACATTGTAAGGTGTGCAAGGTGGGAGGAGACATTGTAAGGTGTGCAAGGTGGGAGGAGACATTGTAAGGTGTGCAAGGTGGGAGGAGACATTGTAAGGTGTGCAAGGTGGGAGGAGACATTGTAAGGTGTGCAAGGTGGGAGAAATTGTAAGCCCTCCTTGTCTTCACGTGTTGCTTTTGTCCTCCTGACAGGTGCTGGGAGGAAGGCAGGAAGACTTCTTTCTCTTCTCTTAGCAGCAAGTCAGAGGGAGGATGAAGATGCCCAAGCCGGTGAGCCATCTTTTACTCCGTTGTTGAAAGTCTGATTGGCCTTTTTATCGTCCTATCAGGAACATAAAACACATGAATAATGGACTACTAGGGCATACTTGCCAACCTTGAGACCTCCAATTTCGGGAGGTGGTGGGTGCGGGGGGCGTGGTTGGGGCGGGGGCGTGGTTAAGAGGGGAGGAGTATATTTACAGCTAGAATTCACCAAGTCAAGTATTATATATATATATATATATATATATATATATATATATATGTATATATGTGTATGTATATGTATGTATATATATATGTATATATAATATATATATATATGTATAAATAAAAGAAATACTTGAATTTCAGTGTTCATTTATTTACACATATACACACACATAACACTCATCTACTCATTGTTGAGTTAAGGGTTGAATTGTCCATCCTTGTTCTATTCTCTGTCACTATTTTTCTAACCATGCTCAACACCCTCTCTGATGATGCATTGCTGTGTGGCACGCACAAAAGTGCTTTCATCAAATGCACTAGATGGCAGTATTGTCCTGTTTAAGAGTGTCACAACATTGCTGTTTACGGCAGACGGACTGTTTTACTGTAGACGTTCTTTATATCGTGGGAAAGCGGACTCAGATCCGCATGGAGCTGGAGGGGGCGTGGCCTCCAGCTCCGCCTGAATTTCGGGAAATTTTCGGGAGAAAATTTGTCCCGGGAGGTTTTCGGGAGAGGCGCTGAATTTCGGGAGTCTCCCGGAAAATCCCGGAGGGTTGGCAAGTATGTACTAGGGGTGTAACGGTACACAAAAATTTCGGTTCGGTACGTACCTCGGTTTAGAGGTCACGGTTCGGTTCATTTTCGGTACAGTAGGAAAACAACAAAATATAAATTTTGGGGATATTTATTTACCAAATTTGCAAAATCTTCCACCAAAGATATTTTTCTTAGTGTAATATTTGATGTGAAGTAATGGGAACCTTGGATAGGTCAATAATTCATAATAACATTGATTATGATTCAATATTATGTTTTGAGCAATGACAGTTTGAAAGAAAAAAAAACAGCTTTGTTTTATTAGTCAACATTGCAACTTTTTCTAAATTACATTTAACATTTAAGCTTTTTTATTTCACTTTTGTTATGTTTTTGTTTATTTTAATAGTATTTTTAGAATGTGCCGTGGGCCTTTAAAACATTAACTGTGGGCCGCAAATGGCCTCCTTTTGACGCCCCTGCTATAGATAATAAAACATTAAATGTGATAAATCTATGGATAAAAAGCAGAGCCTGGCGACGCATGCGCGTTTATCATAACTCTCTCTCTCTCTCTCTGTCTCTGCCCCTCCCTCACCAATGCTGCTGTTTGTTTTGTTTTTAACCCCTTCTTAACCCTGAACGTACATTGAAAATACACACAAACCTAACTCAAAATGCCGGACATTTGAGGCATTTAAGAAACTCCGCCCTGACAGCTCCGCAAAAGAGGACATGTCTGGTGAAAAGAGGACGTATGGTCAGTCTATCCTAGCCCGCTAGCTGCTAGCATGCTGTGTGTTGTGCCTCGGTGTGCATTGTTTACACAACGTTCTTAATATGTCCGTGTGGAAACTCGTTCGGTACACAACCGAACCGGAACCCCCGTACCGAAACGGTTCAATACAAATACACGTACCGTCACACCCCTATGGAATACAACTGCAAAACATGAAAAATGTCCTTGTACATAATGCTGCTGTCAGACCTACATAAACTATTTAATATATTCATACACATGCTGGTGTTACTGGCTTGTGATGCTCATTTTTCCCATGGAAGTGTGTTTGTGTCTCGGAGTGAAACGTGTGTGTGCGTGTGTGTGAGTGTGTGTGTGTGTGTGTGTGTGTGTGTGTGTGTGTGTGTGTGTGTGTCACTGACTACCTTCTCTTCGCGCTGGCCAAACATGAGTGAGAAACAAGGTGGTCAGGGTGGGCGGGTGTGGAGAAAGCGTCACTCAAAGTCAGAAGGAGAGAGAGGCACTTTGTTCACCTTCCCATGGAAGTGTGAGGAAGTGTGTTTGTGTGTCTAGGAGTGAGACATGGAGACGTGTGCGCACAGAGGGGATAAGAGTTGAAATTAGGCTGGTTGTTGGCAATAAATGTTAAAATGAGCGTCATACTTTGCGTGTCTTCTTCTGAACTTTAATTTGTTTAGTCATTTTGAAGGTTTGGCGGCTAATACTTTGCCACGGTGCATCGCCGTGATCATTTCCATGAGGGGGAAACCCTACAGCTGTCATTTCCTGCCATTAAACCTGCAGAAAATAGTTCTTCTTGGGGTTCCCTATGTTTACATTTTCACACTATTTTCTTACACTTTGTGAAGCATTTCTTACATATTCTTTATTTTTTTAAGAGCTTATTGTTAGGTGTTGAATGTGATTTGACTATTTTGTTGACATTGTTTGAGTGTTTTCCATGCTTGTGTTGACATTTCCTTTCTGCCTTGATAGCTGAGGGATGATAATCAGTAATCAGGGGAAGGTTACATTTCAAATGAAATATATTTTTCTCCTACTCCTTATTTTCTATAGGTCTGATATAAAATACATACAGGTAAAAGCCAGTAAATTAGAATATTTTGAAAAACTTGATTTATTTCAGTAATTGCATTCAAAAGGTGTAACTTGTACATTATATTTATTCATTGCACACAGACTGATGCATTCAAATTTTTATTTCATTTAATTTTGATGATTTGAAGTGGCAACAAATGAAAATCCAAAATTCCGTGTGTCACAAAATTAGAATATTGTGTAAGGGTTAAATTTTGAAGACACCTGGTGCCACAAACTAATCAGCTGATTAACTCAAAACACCTGCAAAGGGCTTTAAATGGTCTCTCAGTCCAGTTCTGAAGCCTACACAAACATGGGGAAGACTTCAGATTTGACAGCTGTCCAAAAGGCAACCATCGACACATTGCACAAGGAGGGAAAGACACAAAAGGTTATTGCTGAAGAGGCTGGCTGTTCTCAGAGCTCTGTGTCCAAACACATTAATGGAGAGGCAAAGGGAAGGAAAAACTGTGGTCAGAAAAAGTGTACAAGCGATAGGGATCACCGCGCCCTGGTCAAGATTGTGAAAAAAAACCCATTCAAAAATGTGGGGGAGATTCAGGAGTGGACAGCTGCTGGAGTCAGTGCTTCAAGATCCACCACCAAGAGACGCTTGAAAGACATGGGTTTCAACTGCCGCATACCTCGTGTCAAGCCACTGTTGACCAAGAAACAGCGCGAAAAGCGTCTCACCTGGGCTAAGGAAAAAAAGAGCTGGACTGCTGCTGAGTGGTCCAAAGTCATGTTTTCTGACGAAAACAAATTTTGCATTTCCTTTGGAAATCGAGGTCCCAGAGTCTGGAGGAAGACAGGAGAGGCACAGGATCCACGTTGCCTGAAGTCTAGTGTAAAGTTTCCACCATCAGTGATGGTTTGGGGTGCCATGTCATCTGCTGGTGTCGGTCCACTCTGTTTCCTGAGATCCAGGGTCAACGCAGCCGTCTACCAGCAAGTTTTAGAGCACTTCATGCTTCCTGCTGCTGACCTGCTCTATGGAGATGGAGATTTCAAGTTCCAACAGGACTTGGCGCCTGCACACAGCGCAAAATCTACCCGTGCCTGGTTTACGGACCATGGTATTTCTGTTCTAAATTGGCCCGCCAACTCCCCTGACCTTAGCCCCATAGAAAATCTGTGGGGTATTGTGAAAAGGAAGATGCAGAATGCCAGACCCAAAAACGCAGAAGAGTTGAAGGCCACTATCAGAGCAACCTGGGCTCTCATAACACCTGAGCAGTGCCAGAAACTCATGGACTCCATGCCACGCCGCATTAACGCAGTAATTGAGGCAAAAGGAGCTCCAACCAAGTATTGAGTATTGTACATGCTCATATTTTTCATTTTCATACTTTTCAGTTGGCCAACATTTCTAAAAATCCCTTTTTTGTATTAGCCTTAAGTAATATTCTAATTTTGTGACACACGGAATTTTGGATTTTCATTTGTTGCCACTTCAAATCATCAAAATTAAATGAAATAAACATTTGAATGCATCAGTCTGTGTGCAATGAATAAATATAATGTACAAGTTACACCTTTTGAATGCAATTACTGAAATAAATCAAGTTTTTCAAAATATTCTAATTTACTGGCTTTTACCTGTATATCGTGATACAGTTTTCAGCCATACCCCAGCTCTATGTTCTGCAGCCTTCACTGACTACCTTCTCTTTGTGTTGGCCAAACATGAGTGAGAAACAAGGTGGTCAGGGTGGGCGGGTGTGGAGAAAGCGTCACTCAAAGCCAGAAGGAGAGAGAGGCACTTTGTTCACCTTGGACACCCAAGCCGCCTTAAGGGGAACTCCCACTCTGGTTACATTATATCCCTGACCTCACACACACACACACACACACACACACACACACACATACACGGCGCCCTTTCACTGCCCACTCTGTGCATTGTGTAGCTACGCCTGTGAAAAACATGTCTGCTAGTTCGTTAGCCGCGTAGCAGGTGAGGCCCCCTCCCACCAAAGTCCTGGTCTTTGTTGGCCCTCTTGTCTCCTGCAACAGCGAGTCCGCGCCACGGCGCACCCCCTCAGGTGGCCTTTTAATGGCGTCCCCGTGGCGGGATGTTGAAAGGCATTTAGACACACATGAATGTGCTGGCCTTGTCCCCGCTTATCTTTATCTCCTGTTTCATTTGATAAAAGCCTGCAACACAACGCCTCACACAGAAGCAACTTGATCGTTTCCTCTTCACCTGATGGGAAAATAATAAGGGCTGCGGTGTGTTGCGACATCCCATAATAATATCACATTTTTATTCCCTCCTGGGTGAGTTAGTTAGTGTTTGCGTGTGAGCCGTGCTTTTCATTAGATGTCCTACGTTATTGATCCATATTGCACATGTTGCTCGTCCCCATGGGACGAACAACATACACACTAGAGATGCGCGGATAGGCAATTATTTCATCCGCAACCGCATCACAAAAGTCGTCAACCATCCGCATCCACCCGAACTAACATTTAATCAAGACCGCACCCGCCCGTTGTTATATATCTAATATAGACGATGCAAGGCATTAGTGAGGTTATAAAGCTTTTGCCTGTTAAAGAAAGGAGACTGATCCAATGCAGCAGAGACAATGCGTGCCACGCTGTCACGGCCCAGACGCACACCAGTGCGCAATCATCTGGGAGCCGGGCTGAGCGCACCTCCAAGCGCGTGGAGGTGCGATGTCCCTCGCACCCGCGGCGGCTCCACCCGGGCTCGCTCCCGAGGCTTCAGCGCGCACCGCGGCGGCCATCCTACTCGTCGCGGCCTAGCCCTCGCGGCTCTCGCTGCCGGCGCCATCCATTTTCAGGGCTAGTTGATTCGGCAGGTGGGTTGTTACACACTCCTTAGCGGGTTCCGACTTCCATGGCCACCGTCCTGCTGTCTATATCAACCAACACCTTTTCTGGGGTCTGATGAGCGTCGGCATCGGGCGCCTTAACCCGGCGTTCGGTTCATCCCGCAGCGCCAGTTCTGCTTACCAAAAGTGGCCCACTCGGCTCACCAGGGTGAGCCCCACCCCTTTCGTGAGCGCACTGCGCGCGGAGTGACCCCTGTTACGCGCCCCCGGCAACGGGGGTGGCGGGCAGGTAAGCTGCTTACCTGCTGCGCGTGACGCCGGCCGCGGCGAAGGCGGACGAGGCGGGGTGTCGGTGCGGTGGGCGCGGTGGTGACCCTGGACGTGCGTCGGGCCCTTCTCGCGGATCGCCTCAGCTACGGCTCCCGGTGGGGCCCTCTCGGGGGAAGGGGCCTCGGTCCCGGACCCCGGCGAGGCGTCCCTTCTCCGCTCCGTAAAAGTGTCCATCTCTTTTTTTTTTTCTTCTTATGTTGTGGCATATGCTGCAGGTGCCTGCTCGTTTTTCGTATGTGGGTAACAACATTTAACTATGTATATATATTTCACAATTGGTTTAACTGCCACCCGCCTGAATCTATTTAAAATCTTTTTTTATTTTTTTATTTCAACCGCCCGACCCGCGGATAATCCGCGGATAATCCGCGGACTCCGCGGTTGTGTCCGCAAACCGCGCATCTCTACCGTACCAGCTGATATTTGACACAGACCCGCATATCCCCATATAGCTGCCTGGATTATGCCTGTACATTATTCTTTGATTTTGGACCTCCAGAATCAGCATGTCCTCATCCACTTGTGTCAACAAGATGAAATGAGGTCTGAAAACCTTTGACAAGTTGACTTCATTAGGACCTTGCAAAGTTTAAAATACCATCCGCCCTAACACGGAGTATTTGATTTTAAATTTAAACCGGATACTTTAAGTTGTGTTTGTGCATGACTTCCTGTCCGACACTAGCAGATTTTGGCTAAATTGAAGGGATTTGTAGCGGCGTCGGGCAGAAATAAAGGCTCTGCGTGTCTTTAGTGCTGGAATGCAGAACGGAAACGGCATGTTGCTGACGTTCCAGGTGCGGTGGAAACAGATACATTTGACTTTAATGAAAACGGAAAGATTCCTCCACCTGGTGTGTGCCAGGCCGCGGCCGTTTGGCATTCAGTAGAAATCCGGGGTAAGGGTGCTGGCCTGGAGGGCATACCCCTTGAGGTCCTAAAGAAGTGTGGTCTCGACAACATCTTGCTTGAGTTCTGCAGGTTTGCCTTGCTAGGCAACAAGCTACCTGAGCTGTGGTCTCTCTCCTACATCATCCAAATCTGGAGACCTCTTGAAACCAGACAACTATCGAGGCATCAGCCTGACTTGTAATGCGGAACGGCAACGGCATGTTGCTGACGTTCGGGGGGCGGTGGAAACGGATACATTTGACTTGACAAAAAACGGAAAGAGTCCGCTGCCTGGCGTTTGCCGGTTCCGTGGCTGTTTGGCATTCAGTGGAAATCCGGGGTAAGGTTGCTGGGCCGGAAGGCATATCTCCCGAGGTCCTAAAGAAGTGTGGTCTCAACAACATCTTGCTTGAGTTCTGCAGGTTTGCCTTGCTAGGCAACAAGCTACCTGACCTGTGGTCTCTCTCCTACATCATCCAAATCTGGAGACCTCTTGAAACCAGACAACTATCGAGGCATCAGCCTGACTTGTAATGCGGAACGGCAACGGCATGTTGCTGACGTTCGGGGGGCGGTGGAAACGGATACATTTGACTTGACAAAAAACGGAAAGAGTCCGCTGCCTGGCGTTTGCCGGTTCCGTGGCTGTTTGGCATTCAGTGGAAATCCGGGGTAAGGTTGCTGGGCCGGACGGCATATCTCCCGAGGTCCTAAAGAAGTGTGGTCTCGACAACATCTTGCTTGAGTTCTGCAAGTTTGCCTTGCTAGGCAACAAGCTACCTGAGCTGTGGTCTCTCTCCTACATCATCCAAATCTGGAGACCTCTAGAAACCAGACAACTATCGAGGCATCAGCCTGACTTGTAATGCGGAACGGCAACGGCATGTTGCTGACGTTCGGGGGGGCGGTGGAAGCGGATACATTTGACTTGACAAAAAACGGAAAGAGTCCGCTGCCTGGCGTTTGCCGGTTCCGTGGCTGTTTGGCATTCAGTGGAAATCCGGGGTAAGGTTGCTGGGCCGGACGGCATATCTCCCGAGGTCCTAAGGAAGTGTGGTCTCGACAACATCTTGCTTGAGTTCTGCAAGTTTGCCTTGCTAGGCAACAAGCTACCTGAGCTGTGGTCTCTCTCCTACATCATCCAAATCTGGAGACCTCCTGAAACCAGACAACTATCGAGGCATCAGCCTGACTTGTAATGCGGAACGGCAACGGCATGTTGCTGACGTTCGGGTGGGCGGTGAAAACGGATACATTTGACTTGACAAAAAACGGAAAGAGTCCGCTGCCTGGCGTTTGCCGGTTCCGTGGCTGTTTGGCATTCAGTGGAAATCCGGGGTAAGGTTGCTGGGCCGGACGGCATATCTCCCGAGGTCCTAAAGAAGTGTGGTCTCGACAACATCTTGCTTGAGTTCTGCAAGTTTGCCTTGCTAGGCAACAAGCTACCTGAGCTGTGGTCTCTCTCCTACATCATCCAAATCTGGAGACCTCTAGAAACCAGACAACTATCGAGGCATCAGCCTGACTTGTAATGCGGAACGGCAACGGCATGTTGCTGACGTTCGGGGGGCGGTGGAAACGGATACATTTGACTTGACAAAAAACGGAAAGAGTCCGCTGCCTGGCGTTTGCCGGTTCCGTGGCTGTTAGGCATTCAGTGGAAATCCGGGGTAAGGTTGCTGGGCCGGATGGAATATCTCCCGAGGTCCTAAAGAAGTGTGGTCTCGACAACATCTTGCTTGAGTTCTGCAGGTTTGCCTTGCTAGGCAACAAGCTACCTGACCTGTGGTCTCTCTCCTACATCATCCAAATCTGGAGACCTCCTGAAACCAGACAACTACCGAGGCATCAGCCTGATTTGTATCGCCGCTAAGTTCCACAACCGCATTTTTTTTCAATCTTTTTTTTGTATCATAGGTGAAGAAGTTAACATGGCCGCTGTTGCCCTCCAAGCCTGTTAAGCAGCTTAGCAGCAAGGGGCTTTTAATGATGGCTGTCTGAGTGCGGACTGGTACACACAAACAGAGTCACCGGGTGGTCCTAAAGTCCCCAGAAGGACTCACTGCACAAACTCGTCGTATGACACACGTCTTGTATCCTATCCACAGCCTTGTGGAACCACCGACTTTGTAGCCTTTCTTCCATGCTGTAACTCCTCACTCTTTCCCCGCTAACCCACTAGACAATCCGGATAATCCCCATGGACCACTTCACCGCGTCTGTTCGAGTCTCTGAGATGCCCGACAAGCTCTTTCACCGCCGTCATCCAGATTAAGGACGAGTGTTCGAAGAACTGTTCTTCATTGACCGTCGGGAAAATGAATGATCCTTCAACGGTATTCAGCTTTCTCCAGCAGTCACACATGGAGTCCAAGCAGTTTGCTCATTAAAGACCTGCACCTGAACCTACCGTAAAGTCCGGACTATAAGCCGTTACTTTTGTCTTACACTTTGAACCATGCGGATTATAACACGGTGCGGCTAATTTATGGACTTTTCTTTGCTGACGACCATAATGGGAATAGCTTTCAAAAAAACAAGAATACACACTGAAAAGTCGTGTTGTTGTTTGTGCTATGGCGCCATCTTTTGGACAAGTTTGCTTACTGCAGGTGCCGGAAGTAGAATTGTCATTCCTACTCGTATGGATTCTTCATTCATCATTCCAAGCAACGTTTGTAAGGTTTACAATATAACTAAAACCATTCATACCTACTAAACCTTCTCATGTGTGATGTCTGTAAGAGTGTATATTTGTGCCTGCTATGGTAACGTAATCAAGCGTCATTAGCTAATATGCTAACGGGTTTACAAGTGTCTGTGTTAGTATTATTAACTTACAATGACATTCTTTTTGTGTTGTTTCACTTTCACAAATTCCTCAGTAAAATCACCAAAGCGTCACCGTGGAGTTATTGAGTCTGTTTAGCTGATTGGAGAGCTAGCTTGCGCAGCTAGTTGGTCCATGACCATGACTTCTGTTTTGTTCGATCTGCCGTTTTACTGCCGTGTGACAGTCACCGTTTTGGAAACAATTAAGGTATGTAAATAAACATTTACAGAATATTTCTAACTCATTACACAAGGTATATATATCTGCGACTGATAGTCCGGTGCGACTAATACATGGAAACATTTATTTTTAATTCTAAAATGTAGTGGCTTCTGCTCTATAGACTGTAAAATAGGGTATCTTTGTGTTACCATTCCACCAGGCGTTACTTATGTAATTGACGACACTGTCGCAGATCAGGCGCTGCCTTAAATTGACTCGGCAGCGCCACCTGTCGTGGTAGAGTGCGAGTTACGGGTCCTGCCGGTGAGAAACAAAAAGTGCCAAAAGTGTTAACTTGAAGAAATGTGCTTTTCTACTTGCAAATTCTTACTTACCGTATTTTCCGCACCATAAGCCGCCCTGGGTTATAAGCCGCGCCTTCAATGAACGGCATATTTCAAAACTTTGTCCACATATAAGCCGCCCCGTGTTATAAGCCGCATCTAACTGCGCTAAAGGGAATGTCAAAAAAACAGATAGGTCAGTCAAACTTTAATAATATATTAAAAACCAGCGTGATGTGGGCGCGCATGGAGTCGTATATCAACATGGACGGAGCTGCGTGAAAAAAGCCACCCGGCCTCTTCGCGTAAACTTCCCTTAACCACTCGCTCATCTTTTCTTCATCCATCCATCCCTTCGAGTTAGCTTTTATGATGACGCCGGCTGGAAAGGTCTCTTTTGGCAAGGTCTTCCTTTTGAATATCACCATGGGTGGAAGTTTCTGGCCATTAGCATGGCAAGCTAGAACCACAGTGAAGGATGACTTCTCATTCCCTGTGGTGCGAATATTCACCGTACGTGCTCCCGTTGTATCCACAGTGCGGTTCACAGGAATATCGAAAGTCAGTGGAACCTCGTCCATGTTGATAATGTTCTCTGGTCGGATCTTTTTTTCAGCTATCTTGTTTTTACAATATGCACGGAAAGTAGCCAGCTTTTCTTGAAAGTCTTTAGGCAGTTGCTGTGAAATAGTAGTCCGTGTGCGGATGGAGAGATTGCGTCTTTTCATGAACCGGAAACCTGTCGCTTAGTAGGAGCCATTTTGTGGTCTTTACAGATGTAAACACACAAAGGAAATGAAACGTAATATCCGCGCGCTTCTTCTTCTTCTTCTACGCGGGCGGGTGGTTGCTTACAGTAGAAGAAGAAGCGCTTCCTCTTCTATGGGGGCGGGTGCTTACCTTGGCGGTTGCTTGCGTAGAAGAAGAAGCACTTCCTCTTCTACGGGGAAAAAAGATGGCGGCTGTTTACCGTAGTTGCGAGACCGAAACTTTATGAAAATGAATCTTAATATTAATCCATATATAAAGCGCACCGGGTTAAAAGCCGCACTGTCAGCTTTTGAGTAAATTTGTGGTTTTTAGGTGCGGCTAATAGTGCGGAAAATACGGTACTTTTTTCTTAAAAGCAAAACTTTGAAAAATAACTTATTTCTCACAATGTTGCGGGGGTTTTTTTAAATACTTTTTTCTCACAATTTTTCAAAATAAATGTAAGTAATTATTTTCATAAAATATTAAAATTTAATTTTGTAAAATTATATACATTTGTCTTGTTTGTTTGTTTTAATTCTTGTATGACAACTTTTTCTCACAATATTGCAACTTTTTATATAAATTACCTTTTTTTTTTTGCAATATATTTGACTTACATCATGTAAAGTGCCTTACTTTTTTCTTAAAATGAAAACTTTTTTCTTAAAATTATATATTTTTAAATATTTACACACAATTCTAGTAAAATAACTTGTTTCTCTCAATACTACTAACTTGCTTTCTTTTGTGTGTTTGTGGAACATTTTTTGTGTGTTTTTGGAGTTTTGGCAGTAATTTCATTCCATAAGATAATACACATCATCTCAGCGCGGGCGCGTGTGGGCGGGTGCGTGCGGGCGCGTGCGGGTGCGGGCGGGCGGGCGGTTGCGTGCGGGCGCGTGCGGGTGCGGGCGGGCGGGCGCGTGCGGGTGCGGGCGGGCGCGGGCGGGCGCGGGCGGGCGGACGCGTGCGGGCGGGCGGACGTGTGCGGGTGCGGGCGCGTGCGGTCAGACCAGGAAGAGGGCGAGATAAAATAAAATAAAAAGTTAAAGAATTGACATTTCACATCTTGATGATTAGTGATTGATAGATGATTTTGAAGTTTATGATTAGCATTGCTATTAAAAATATTGGTGTCAAAGAACAATAGTTACTGTGTGCTAGAGTTAATCCTCACATTGCAAGCACAGACTAACAGGAAGAGCTTCCTGTCTCATTGATTGGCTGATGATGTGACCCCCCCCCCCCCCCCCCTTTGTTTGCTACCGTGGAAACCTTATCAACAAGCTGCAGTGAAGCATACACACATAGTGACCTTGAATTAAGGCAACATATGGCCCCGCTCACACACACACACACACACACACACACAGGACACAAAAAAAGTATTACAGTTTACACGTGTCCAAGCATGGTATCTGGGAGTCGATACCGGTCCTCAACGATACCAAATTTGAGTACTTTTGTGTGTGCTAATAAATCTCATTATTAATAAACTATTATTAATTGAATGCGTGGGTTCCCTCCGGGTACTCCGGCTTCCTCCCACCTCCAAAGACATGCACCTGGGGATAAGTTGATTGGCAACACTAAATGGTCCCTAGTGTGTGAATGTGAGTGTGAATGTTGTCTGTCTATCTGTGTTGGCCCTGTGATGAGGTGGCGACTTGTCCAGGATGTACCCCGCCTTCCGCCCGATTGTAGCTGAGATAGGCTCCAGCGACCCCGAAGGGAATAAGCGGTAGAAAATGGATGGATTGATGAATTAAATAATTAATTTATTAAATACTTATTAATAAATATTGTTTTTGTTGATTAAGTAATTTGTATTGCAACATTTAAAAGGGAGCTGATTATAATAAGTGCCGTCCAGTTGTGTCTTGTTTCATGATCACATTTCTGAGTCTCATTTGCAAGTATTAAGTTGCAATCACAAAGCCAAGAAGGTAGAATACACTCGATGGTGTCTTGTTGTGTCCTAAAAAGTGTTAGTCCTGCAGGCATTGTGCTCATTACACTCCAGCGGTTTGATTGTAACGTGCATCTTAGTTGTAGTTTTCATGAACACATTTGCAGGTGTTGAAATGGCCAAAGCTAACCAGTAGCATGTCGATAGCGAAGCCAATGTATATTAGCATCAACTAGTGCATTGTTTTTGTAGATTCGTCATTATCAAGAATCTATTTTATGAAATAGTAGTTTAGTTTTTTTTTTGTTTTAAATGTTCTGAATAAAAATCCTAATCAAAAACAAATAACCAATATTGATATTATTTATAGTGGGGTGTAAAAATGGATTCACAGCCTAATTGCTTTTATTTCTTTTTTTTTGTTAATTGAGTCATAATTTTGGAGAATGAATTTAAAACATTTTTTTAAATTTTTTGTTCATTTTTTTTTTTAAAGAAAAATGTTTTGTCTTAAAAAACAAGAAACAACTATTTTTGTAACTTGGGTGCTCAAAAAACCGATTCACATCCAAATAGCAATTTTAATTTCTTTCGATTCATAATTTTCAAGATTGGATTTAAAAAATATATTTTTTATTTAAATTTTTTTAAGAAAAATGTTTTGTATTAAAAACATGAACCAACTATTATTGACATCACTATTATTATTCATACTGTGGTGTGCAAATCATGATTTTTATTTATTCCCATTCTTAATCGATTCATAATTTTAAATAGATTAAAAATATATATACATTTTTTGCATAAAAAAAAAAAAATAATGTTTTGGATTAAAAACATGAAACAACTATAATTATATTATTATTATTATTATAGAGGTGCTAAAAATAATCGATTCACAACCAAAACGCATTTTTGTTTATTTAAATTCTAAATCAATTCATTATTTAGAAGGGATTAAAAAATAAAATAAAAAGTGTTTCGCTATTTTTTTTTATTTTTTAGAAAAATGTTTGGGTTAAAAATTATTATTATTATTATTATTATTATTATTATTATTTATATTGTAGCTTTTATTCATTTTTGGTTGTATGTGAATGTCTTTTCAATTGCTTGTACATTTCTCTCCTAAGTGTTGGATTGCTTTGTGTTTATTAGGTTGATGAATATGTGAATGTTATAAATAGTATTTTAACACTGTATATAATGAATATACATATAATTATATATATAATTAATTCATATAATTCATTTTTTAGTATTTGACTTTCATCATGTAAAATGACATACTTTTTTTCTTCAAATATATATATTTTTAAATATTTACACACAATTCTTGTAAAATGATTTGTTTCTCACAATATTGCATTTTTCTAAAAAAAATTAAATAAAATACTTTTTTCTCATGACATTACCAAAATGTTTCTCACCCCTCCCTTGCAAAAAAAAAACAAAAACAAAACAGAAAATGATTACAACATTGTATGTTACAGCCTTATTCCATAATGGAATTAATTAATTTTTGTCCTCATAATTCTACACACAATACCCCATAATGACAGTGTAAACATGTTTTTGCAATAATCTTGGCAAATTTCTAAAAAAACAACTTAAAAATCACATGTACATAAGTATTCACGGTGCTTCACTTTTGTTACAGCCTTACTAGAAAATCGAATACATAATTTTTTCCCTCAAAATTCTACACACAATACCTCATAATGGCAGTGTAAACATGTTTTTGCAATAATTTTGGCAAATTTCTAAAAAAAAATAAAAACATTAAAAATCACATGTACATAAGTATTCATGGCGCTTCGCTTTTATGCTACAGCCTTACTAGAAAATCTAATAAATTATTTTTTTTCCTCAAAATTCTACACACAATACCTCATAATGACAATGTAAATATGTTTTTTCAATAATTTTGGCAAATTTCTTAAAAATAAAAAAACGTCAAAATCACACGTACATCATCAGTATTCACGGCGCTTCACTTTCCCCACGTTATGTTACATTTTCATTGTAAAATTTTATACATTTATTTTTTTATATGAAAAAGTTTTCTTCGGAGTTTTTTGCAAATGTATTCAAAATAACAAAGTACTACATCACAGCCTTTTGTAACCCGTCTTTAAAAATTATTTTATTGTCATTTATGTAGCAAATAATATTATACAAAAAAAATTAAAACCATTTTTTTTTTTTTTTTTTAAAGTTTTAATTTTAAGAAAAAAGTATGCCGTTTTACATAATAAAAGTCAAATACTAAAAAAAACGGTATCTAAAAAAAAAATGGCTTTAATATTGTGAGAAAAATTGCTATACAATAATTTTTAGGAATATTGAGAAAAAAAAATACATTTACAAGACAAAATTATGTAATTTAACAAGATTAAAGTCAAATATATTATGAAAAAAAATACATTCTTTATTATTATTTCTTTTTAGAAAAAAGTTTTCATTTTAAGAAAAAAAGTACACCATTTTAATGAAAGTCAAATACTAAAAAAAAAGTTATCAAATTTTTTTTTAAATATTGTGACAAAAAGTTGTCATATAATATTTTTGGAGAATACTGAGAATTGTTTTGATAAATATACAAAACAAAAGTAAGTAATTTAACAAGATGAAAGTCAAAAATATGTTATGAAAAAAAAATATTTTTTTTTTTTTTAAAGAAAATTTTTCATTTTAAGAAATAAGTACGCAATTTTACATGGAAGTCAAATACTAAAAAAAGTTATTTAATTATTTTTTTTATATTGTGACAAAAATTTGTCACAAAAGACAAAAGTATGTAATTTAACAAGATTAAAGTCAAATATATTATATTAAAAAAAATTAAAACAATTTTTTTTCTTGAAAAAAGTTTTAATTTTAAGAAAAAAGTATGTCATTTTACATGAAAGTAAAATATATTGTGAAAAAAAGTTGCGATTTTTGGGAGAAACATTTTTGATACAAGAACTTTAGGAATATTCTGAGAAAAAATAATTTTACAAGACAAAATTATGAAATATATTATGATTAAAAGAAATGTTAAGAACTTTTTTGTAATATTGTGAGAAAACAAGTATTTTTTTTAGACAAATGTAATATTGTGAGAAAGAAGTGATTTTACTAAACTTGTGTGGAAATCTTTTTTTAAGTTTTTGTAAGAAAATAGTATGCCATTTTACATGATCCAAGTCAAATACATTGTGAAAAAAAGTTGCAATATTGGGAGAAAAAAGTTGTGAACTTTTAGAATATTCTGAGAAAATAAAATTACAAGACAAAATGATGTCATTTTACAATATTAAAGGCAAATGCATAATGAAAAAATGAAGAGAATACATTTTTTTAGTAATATTGTGAGAAAACAAGTATTTTTTTTAGACAAATGCAATATTGTGAGAAATAAGTGATTTTCAAGAATTGTGTGGAAATATTTTGTTAAATATTTATAAGAAAAAAAAGCATGCCATTTTACATGATGGAGGTCAGATATATTGTGACAAAAAGTTGCAATATTGGGAGAAAAGGTCGTCAAACAAGATTTTTTCGGAATATTCTGAGAAAAAAATATTTTATAAAACTAAATTATGAAATTCTACAAGATTAAAGTCAAATATATCATGAAAAAATATATATATTTTTTTGAAAATAACGTAGTTATATTGTGAGAAAAAAGTGAGAAAGAAGTGATTTTACTAAACTTGTGTGGAAATCTTTTTTTAAGTTTTTGTAAGAAAATAGTATGCCATTTTACATGATCCAAGTCAAATACATTGTGAAAAAAAGTTGCAATATCGGGAGAAAAAACTTGTGAACTTTTAGAATATTCTGAGAAAATAAAATTACAAGACAAAATGATGTCATTTTACAATATTAAAGGCAAATGCATTATGAAAAAATTAAGAGAATACATTTTTTTAGTAATATTGTGAGAAAACAAGTATTTTTTTTTAGACAAATGCAATATTGTGAGAAATAAGTGATTTTTCAAGAATTGTGTGGAAATATTTTTTTTAAATATTTATAAGAAAAAAAGCATGCCATTTTACATGATGGAGGTCAGATATATTGTGACAAAAAGTTGCAATATTGGGAGAAAAGGTCGTCAAACAAGATTTTTTCGGAATATTCTGAGAAAAAAATATTTTATAAAACTAAATTATGAAATTCTACAAGATTAAAGTCAAATATATCATGAAAAAAAATATATCTTTTTTTGAAAATAACGTAGTTATATTGTGAGAAAAAAGAGAGAAAGAAGTGATTTTACTAAACTTGTGTGGGAATATTTTTTTAAGTTTTTGTAAGAAAAAAGTATGCCATTTTACATGATCCAAGTCAAATACATTGTGAAAAAAAGTTGCAATATTGGGAGAAAAAAGTTGTGAACTTTTAGAATATTCTGAGAAAATAAAATTACAAGACAAAATGATGTCATTTTACAATATTAAAGGCAAATGCATTATGAAAAAATGAAGAGAATACATTTTTTTAGTAATATTGTGAGAAAACAAGTATTTTTTTTTAGACAAATGCAATATTGTGAGAAATAAGTGATTTTTCAAGAATTGTGTGGAAATATTTTTTTAAATATTTATAAGAAAAAAAGCATGCCATTTTACATGATGGAGGTATATTATACAAGAATGTTTTTTAATTGAATTATTGCATTTTTTTTGTTGCGCAGACGAATGTCCGCGTTACCACCATGGATGCTGAGCTGGAGTTTGCCATCCAGCCCAACACCACAGGCAAGCAGCTCTTTGACCAGGTGACACACACACACACACACACACACACACACACACACACACACACACACACACACACACACACACACACACACACACACACACACACACACACACACACACACACGCACGCACGCACACAACCGAGTGCTTTTCTCCAAAAAATCCCTCTGAGTCATCCTTTGTTATTCCTTGCACACTGGAAGTGTGTGCCAGTAGGTGCTTGGTCGGGTCTGGGCGGCTTCTGGTTCTGTCCAACACAGGACCCACAAAGACCTCTTTGTGTGTTCCTGTGTGCGGCTTTCTGCATTGTTACGCTTTCAATCAAAGGTTTCAATGATACACAGGAAGGACAACAAATGGGTGTGTGTGTGTGTGTGTGTGTGTGTGTGTGTGTGTGTGTGTGTGTGTGTGTGTGTGTGTGTGTGTGTGTGTGTGTGTGTGTGTGTGTGTGTGTGTGTGTGTGTGTGTGTGTGTGATAAAGCGGACACATCGCAGGTTAGCAGACGCTGGTGTAACAATAGGTGTGTCACATAAAGGCCTATTGTTAAAGATTGTATCACGTTTCTCTTAACACTACAACACCAGGGGGTTTCTTACACCTCCTGCAATTCCCAGGAAACAGCCAAAAGACTGTTCAAATTGACCACTCAACGACCGACAATTAGCCGCCTTTTCCTTTCTAAATGCAGCCACGACGTCAGAATGTGGTGGACCGCTCTAATGGTCCGTAGACTAGAAGGACGTTTGAGTATTTACGGAGTTCTCCTGTTGCTGTAAATATCTCTGCTCTGTCATAGTCTTTATTCAAGTGCCCTTGTGCAAAGGTCACATGGACTTTTTAGTTGGACCTTTTTATTTATTCAAGTTTTTGTTCCCCTAAAATTGTCCTGTAAAATGTCAACTTTTTTTCTCAAAATATTTCTGCTGTGAAATATTGTTCTACAATACAACTAACTTTAAAAAAAAAAACAATGAAATAAATACAAATAGAATATATATATATATATATATATATATATATATATATACAGGTAAAAGCCAGTAAATTAGAATATTTTGAAAAACTTGATTTATTTCAGTAATTGCATTCAAAAGGTGTAACTTGTACATTATATTTATTCATTGCACACAGACTGATGCATTCAAATGTTTATTTCATTTAATTTTGATGATTTGAAGTGGCAACAAATGAAAATCCAAAAGCATGAAGTGCTCTAAAACTTGCTGGTAGACTGCTGCGTTGACCCTGGATCTCAGGAAACAGAGTGGACCGACACCAGCTGGACTGCTGCTGAGTGGTCCAAAGTCATGTTTTCTGACGAAAGCAAATTTTGCATTTCCTTTGGAAATCAAGGTCCCAGAGTCTGGAGGAAGACAGGAGAGGCACAGGATCCACGTTGCCTGAAGTCTAGTGTAAAGTTTCCACCATCAGTGATGGTTTGGGGTGCCATGTCATCTGCTGGTGTCGGTCCACTCTGTTTCCTGAGATCCAGGGTCAACGCAGCCGTCTACCAGCAAGTTTTAGAGCACTTCATGCTTCCTGCTGCTGACCTGCTCTATGGAGATGGAGATTTCAAGTTCCAACAGGACTTGGCGCCTGCACACAGCGCAAAATCTACCCGTGCCTGGTTTACAGACCATGGTATTTCTGTTCTAAATTGGCCCGCCAACTCCCCTGACCTTAGCCCCATAGAAAATCTGTGGGGTATTGTGAAAAGGAAGATGCAGAATACCAGACCCAAAAACGCAGAAGAGTTGAAGGCCACTATCAGAGAATGCAATTACTGAAATAAATCAAGTTTTTCAAAATATTCTAATTTACTGGCTTTTACCTGTATGTATATATGTGTGTATATATATATTTGACCTTAATCTTGTAAAGTGACACACTTTTTTCTTAAAATTAAAACTAAAAAAAAAAAAAAGACTTATTTTTCCTAATTTATTTGACTTTAATCTTGTTAAATTACATAATTCTCAATATTCCTACAAATGTTTGTATGACAACTTTTTCTCACAATATAACTGTTATTTTCAAATTTTTTTATTTTTTTTTCATGATATATTTGACTTTAATCTTGTAGAATTTCATAATTTTGTTTTATAAAATATTTTTTTCTCAGAATATTCCGAAAAAATCTTGTTTGACGACCTTTTCTCCCAATATTGCAACTTTTTGTCACAATATATCTGACCTCCATCATGTAAAATGGCATGCTTTTTTTCTTATAAATATTTTAAAAAAATATTTCCACACAATTTTTGAAAATCACTTATTTCTCACAATATTGCATTTGTCTAAAAAAAATACTTGTTTTCTCACAATATTACTAAAAAAATGTATTCTCTTCATTTTTTCATAATGCATTTGCCTTTGATATTGTAAAATGACATCATTTTGTCTTGTAATTTTATTTTCTCAGAATATTCTAAAAGTTCTTGTATCACAAATTTTTTCTCCCGATATTGCAACTTTTTTTCACAATGTATTTGACTTCCATCATGTAAAATGGCATACTTTTTTCTTACAAAAACTTAAAAAAATATTTCCACACAAGTTTAGTAAAATCACTTCTTTCTCACAATATTACATTTGTCTAAAAAAAAAATACTTGTTTTCTCACAATATTACAAAAAAGTTCTTAACATTTTTTTAAATCATAATATATTTCATAATTTTGTCTTGTACAATTATTTTTTCTCAGAATATTCCTAAAGTTCTTGTATCAAAAATTGTTCTCCCAAAAATCGCCATTTTTTTTTCACAATATATTTTACTTTCATGTAAAATGACATACTTTTTTCTTAAAATTAAAACTTTTTTCAAAAAATAAATTGTTTTAATTTTTTTTAATATAATATATTTGACTTTAATCTTGTTAAATTACATACTTTTGTCTTTTGTGACAAATTTTTGTCACAATATTAAAAAAAAAAAATTAAATAACTTTTTTTTAGTATTTGACTTCCATGTCAAATGGCGTACTTATTTCTTAAAATGAAAACTTTTTTCTAAAAAAAAAAAAAAAAAAATTGTTGTTTTTTTTCACAATATATTTTTTTGACTTTAATCTTGTTAAATTACGTACTTTTGTCTTGTACATTTTTTTTCTCAATATTCCCCAAAAATATTGTATGGCAAATTTTTGTCACAATATTAAAAAAAAAAATTTAATAACTTTTTTTTAGTATTTGACTTCCATGTCAAATGGCGTACTTATTTCTTAAAATGAAAACTTTTTTCTAAAAAAAAAAAAAAAAAAAAAAAAATTGTTGTTTTTTTTCACAATATATTTTTTTGACTTTAATCTTGTTAAATTACGTACTTTTGTCTTGTACATTTTTTTTCTCAATATTCCCCAAAAATATTGTATGGCAACTTTTTGTCACAATATTAAAAAAAAAAATGAAATAACTTTTTTTTAGTATTTGACTTCCATGTCAAATGGCGTACTTATTTCTTAAAATGAAAACTTTTTTATAAAAAAAAAAAAAAAAAAAAAATTGTTTTTTTTTTTCACAATATATTTTTTTGACTTTAATCTTGTTAAATTACGTACTTTTGTCTTGTACATTTTTTTTTTCAATATTCCCCAAAAATATTGTATGGCAACTTTTTGTCACAATATTAAAAAAAAAAATTAAATAACTTTTTTTTAGTATTTGACTTCCATGTCAAATGGCGTACTTATTTCTTAAAATGAAAACTTTTTTCTAAAAAAAAAAAAAAAAAAAAAAAAATTGTTTTTTTTCACAATATATTTTTTTGACTTTAATCTTGTTAAATTACGTACTTTTGTCTTGTACATTTTTTTTTCTCAATATTCCCCAAAAATATTGTATGGCAACTTTTTGTCACAATATTAAAAAAAAAAATTACATAACTTTTTTTTAGTATTTGACTTTCATGTCAAATGGCGTACTTATTTCTTAAAATGAAAACTTTTTTCTAAAAAAAAAAAAAAAAAAAGGTTTTTTTTCACAATATATTTTTTTGACTTTAATCTTGTTAAATTACGTACTTTTGTCTTGTACATTTTTTTTCTCAATATTCCCCAAAAATATTGTATGACAAATTTTTGTCACAATATTAAAAAAAAAAATTAAATAACTTTTTTTTAGTATTTGACTTCCATGTCAAATGGCGTACTTATTTCTTAAAATGAAAACTTTTTTCTAAAAAAAAAAAATAAAAAAAAAATTGTTGTTTTTTTTCACAATATATTTTTTTGACTTTAATCTTGTTAAATTACGTACTTTTGTCTTGTACATTTTTTTTCTCAATATTCCCCAAAAATATTGTATGGCAACCTTTTGTCACAATATTAAAAAAAAAAATTAAATAACTTTTTTTTAGTATTTGACTTCCATGTCAAATGGCGTACTTATTTCTTAAAATGAAAACTTTTTTCTAAAAAAAAAAAAAAAAAAAAAAATTTTTTTTTTTTTCACAATATATTTTTTTGACTTTAATCTTGTTAAATTACGTACTTTTGTCTTGTACATTTTTTTTTTCAATATTCCCCAAAAATATTGTATGGCAACTTTTTGTCACAATATTAAAAAAAAAAATTAAATAACTTTTTTTTAGTATTTGACTTCCATGTCAAATGGCGTACTTATTTCTTAAAATGAAAACTTTTTTCTAAAAAAACAAAAACAAAAAAAAATTGTTTTTTTTCACAATATATTTTTTTGACTTTAATCTTGTTAAATTACGTACTTTTGTCTTGTACATTTTTTTTCTCAATATTCCCCAAAAATATTGTATGGCAACTTTTTGTCACAATATTAAAAAAAAAAATTACATAACTTTTTTTTAGTATTTGACTTCCATGTCAAATGGCGTACTTATTTCTTAAAATGAAAACTTTTTTCTAAAAAAAAAAAAAAAAAAAAGTTTTTTTTTCACAATATATTTTTTTGACTTTAATCTTGTTAAATTACGTACTTTTGTCTTGTACATTTTTTTCTCTCAATATTCCCCAAAAATATTGTATGGCAACTTTTTGTCACAATATTAAAAAAAAAAATTAAATAACTTTTTTTTTTAGTATTTGACTTCCATGTCAAATGGCGTACTTATTTCTTAAAATGAAAACTTTTTTCTAAAAAAAATTAAAAATTTTTTTTTTTTTTTCACAATATATTTTTTTGACTTTAATCTTGTTAAATTACGTACTTTTGTCTTGTACATTTTTTTTCTCAATATTCCCCAAAAATATTGTATAACAAATTTTTGTCACAATATTAAAAAAAAAAATTAAATAACTTTTTTTTAGTATTTGACTTCCATGTCAAATGGCGTACTTATTTCTTAAAATGAAAACTTTTTTCTAAAAAAAAAAAAAAAAAAAAAAATATTTTTGTTTTTTTTCACAATATATTTTTTTGACTTTAATCTTGTTAAATTACGTACTTTTGTCTTGTACATTTTTTTTCTCAATATTCCCCAAAAATATTGTATGGCAACTTTTTGTCACAATATTAAAAAAAAAAATTAAATAATTTTTTTTTAGTATTTGACTTCCATGTCAAATGGCGTACTTATTTCTTAAAATGAAAACTTTTTTCTAAAAAAAAAAAAAAAAATTGTTTTTTTTTTTCACAATATATTTTTTTGACTTTAATCTTGTTAAATTACGTACTTTTGTCTTGTACATTTTTTTTCTCAATATTTCCCAAAAATATTGTATGGCAAATTTTTGTCACAATATTAAAAAAAAAAAATTAAATAACTTTTTTTTAGTATTTGACTTCCATGTCAAATGGCGTACTTATTTCTTAAAATGAAAACTTTTTTCTAAAAAAAAAAAGAATTTTTTTTTTTTTTTTTTTCACAATATTTTTTTTTTACTTTAATCTTGTTAAATTATGTACTTTTGTCTTGTACATTTTTTTTCTCAATATTCCCCAAAAATATTGTATGGCAAATTTTTGTCACAATATTAAAAAAAATAATTAAATAACTTTTTTTTAGTATTTGACTTCCATGTCAAATGGCGTACTTATTTCTTAAAATGAAAACTTTTTTCTAAAAAAATAAAAAAAAAAATAAAAAAAAATTTTTTTCCCACAATATATATTTTTTACTTTAATCTTGTTAAATTACGTACTTTTGTCTTGTACATTTTTTTTCTCAATATTCCCCAAAAATATTGTATGGCAACTTTTTGTCACAATATTTTAAAAAAAATGACATCACTTTTTTTTAGTATTTGACTTTCATGTAAAAAATGGCATACTTTTTTTTTTAAATGAAAACTTTTTTCTTAAAAAAATATATATATATACATATTTTTTTATAATATATTTGACTTTCATCTTGTTAAATTACTTACTTTTGTCTTGTACATTTATCAAAACAATTCTCAGTATTCTCCAAAAATATTATATGACAACTTTTTGTCACAATATTTAAAAAAAAATGTGATAACTTTTTTTTAGTATTCGACTTTTATTAAAATGGCGTACTTTTTTCTTAAAATGAAAACTTTTTTCTTTAAAAAAAAAAAAAAAAATTTTTTTTTTTTTTTTCACAATATATTTTTTTGACTTTAATCTTGTTAAATTATGTACTTTTGTCTTGTACATTTTTTTTCTCAATATTCCCCAAAAATATTGTATGGCAACTTTTTGTCACAATATTAAAAAAAAAATTACATAACTTTTTTTTTAGTATTTGACTTTCATGTAAAAAATGGCATACTTTTTTTTTTAAATGAAAACTTTTTTCTTAAAAAAAAAAATATATATACATATTTTTTTATAATATATTTGACTTTCATCTTGTTAAATTACTTACTTTTGTCTTGTACATTTATCAAAACAATCCTCAGTATTCTCCAAAAATATTATATGACAACTTTTCATCACAATATTTAAAAAAAAATTTGATAACTTTTTTTTAGTATTCGACTTTCATTAAAATGGCGTACTTTTTTCTTAAAATGAAAACTTTTTTCTAAAAAAAATAATAATAAAGAATGTATTTTTTTTCATAATATATTTGACTTTAATCTTGTTAAATTACATAATTTTGTCTTGTAAATGTATTTATTTTTTCTCAATATTGCTAAAAATTATTGTATAGCAATTTTTCTCACAATATTAAAGCCATTTTTTTTAAATACCGTTTTTTTTAGTATTTGACTTTGATTATGTAAAACGGCATACTTTTTTCTTCAAATATATTTTTTCAATATTGACACACCTTTGTGTCCCTGCAGGTGGTGAAGACGGTGGGCCTGAGGGAGGTGTGGTTCTTCGGCCTGCAGTACACGGACAGCAAAGGCTACGTGACGTGGCTGAAGCTCAACAAGAAGGTGAGGTCCGCCTGGGTCCGTCCCACCTTGGGGGCGGGACCTCACCTGTGGCGTGGGTCTGTCCAGGTGACGCAGCAGGACGTGAAGAAGGAGAACCCTCTGCAGTTCAAGTTCAGGGCCAAGTTCTTTCCGGAGGACGTCTCGGAGGAACTCATCCAGGAGGTTACGCAGAGGCTCTTCTTCCTGCAGGTGCCACGCCACATCGCCCGGAGAAGGTGGCGGCGCGTAAATGTGTGTGTGTGTGTGTGTGTGTGTGTGTGTGTGTGTGTGTGTGTGTGTGTGTGTGTGTGTGTGTGTGTGTGTGTGTGTGTGTGTGTGCGCGTCCGCAGGTGAAGGAAGCCATACTGAACGACGAGAACTACTGCCCCCCTGAGACCGCCGTGCTCCTGGCCTCCTACGCCGTGCAGTCCAAGTATGGAGACCACAACAAAGACCTCCACAAGCTCGGTTACCTGGCTGCAGACCGCCTGCTGCCGCAAAGGTGCGCTCCCTCTCTGCTCACTAGTCCTCCCTTTTGTCTCCCTCTACTTGTGAAAGAAACCAATGAATACAAACTATAAGCTGCTACTTTTTTCCCTACACTTTGAACCCTGCGGCTTATAAAACGGTGCGGCTCATTTATGGATTTTTCTTCGCATAACACAAATGGTTTTCAACAACAACAAAAAAAAGGTGTGTTACCGTTTTCGTTATGGCGCCGTTTTTTGGAAGAGTTTGCTCATTTCCAAACGACATTTCTACAGGAAATACAAATGTCGTTCCGTCTTCTGGCCGTCTATAGCGTTTTTACTCGTATGGATTCTTCATTCTTTAAAAAAAATTGTTTTAAAACTTTTTTCTAAAAAAAAAAAAGATTTATTTTTCCTAATATATTTCACTTTAATTTTGTTAAATTACATAATTCTCAATATTCCCACAAATGTTTGTATGACTACTTTTTCTCACAATATAACTCAATTATTTAAAAAAAAATGTTTTTTCTTTTTTTTGGCAACACTAAATTGGCCCTAGTGTGTGGATGTGAGTGTGAATGTTGTCTGTCTATCTGTGTTGGCCCTGCGATGAGGTGGCGACTTGTCCAGGGTGTACCCCGCCTTCCGCCCGATTGTAGCTGAAATAGGCTCCAGCGCCCCCCGCGACCCCAAAGGGAATAAGCGGTAGGAAATGGATGGATGGATAACAAATTTACTTTAAACTTGTAGAATTTCATAATTTTGTTTTGTAAAAAAAAAATTTTTCTCAGAATATTCCGAAAAAATCTTGTTTGACGACTTTTTCTCCCAACATTGCAACTTTTTGTCCCAATATATCTGACTGGTTTATATATATATATATATATATATATATATATATATATATATATATATATATATATATATATATATATATTATTTCTGTTTTTAAATTATTATTCCTCTTTCTCGTTATTTATTTGCTTTTCTATTTTTCCTTTTTCTTGATTTTATATATATGCTTTTCTATTAAGTTTTTTTTTTTTTTTTTGATTTCTGTGCTTTTCTATTTTTTCCTCTTTCTTATTTTGTATTTCAATGTTTTGTTGTTCTATGTTTTTTCTTTCTTAGCTTTATTTAAACATTTTTCTATGACTTTTCTCTTTCTTATTTTTATTTATATGCATTTCTATTATTGTTCCTCTTTATTTTTATTTTTATGCTTTTTTAAAAAAAATTCTGTTTTTCTGTTATTCTGTTCTTTCTTATTTTTCTTTTCTTTTCTGTAATTTTCCTCTTTCTGAGACCAAGTCACTCTTTTCTTTTCTTTGGAACAAACATCTCGCTAGCTTTAGCGTTAGCATTATCCATGTTTTTCTGGGCGTGTGAATCTCTGCTAGGGAAGTAAGGGGAGAGGGCTGAAGCTACGGAAGCTCCTGCGATAAAATGGATATATTGTGTTTGCGTCGCACAATGACTTGTTTTAGTGCTGATGACACGAGATTTGTGTTTGTGCTGTAGAGTTCTGGAACAACACAAGCTGACAAAGGAGCAGTGGGAGGACAGAATACACACCTGGCATGAGGAACACCGCAGCATGCTCAGGTGAGATAGTGTGTGTGTGTGTTTGTGTGTGTGTGTGTGTGTGTGTGTGTACAACACAAGTTTTTCAGGTCAATAACATTCAATCATATCTTGAATGAAGCTATGCGCAGCATTTATTTATATGACTCAATGCAAACAACCTTCCCTAGTCATGTTGCAAAAAAAAAAAAAAAACACATGCTCACTGTACTTTGTGGATATTGTAAAAACCTCCATTCACCATCAAACAATTAAATACATCCATTTAAATCCCTGCAATGCATGATGGGAAAATGCAAAACACTCTCCACACTTATTCATGTTTGGCGCATTTTAGCTGCTTGATATTTCTGATTGATGACAAAACTTTAAGGAAGTCATCATGGAAGTAAACAATGTAGGAGTCACACTTTCACATACTCGAAACATACAATTATATTAATTATTAATTATATATATGCATTATGTTAATGTAATATATATATACATACGTATGTTTAAGTCTATATATACCTGTATTTATTTACTTTTATCCCCTCAAGTTTGGTCTCAGGGACCTGGAAGTGTCTCAAACATTCTTTTTTTTTTAATAAGTCATATATTATTAGTTTTATTTTTTCATTCAATGCTGGAATCTTTCAATCAAGTTTCAGGTCTGTCAATATACAGTGAAGTTGTTTTTTTATGTTTTATGCCATTTTGGTTCAAACCCTGTTTTTTATGGACTAAAACACACAAAAAAAAATACTATTTTCCCCCAAAAAATATTTGATGTGAAGTTATTAGAGCCTTAAATAGGTCAATAATTAATTACATTGACTTTTAATCATTATTATTTTTGAACAATGTAAAAATAAATTCCACTAAAATCTTTTGGATCCCTCATAAGTGTTAAAAAATTGACCATAAATGTTTAATTGTTTTTGTACTTTCACTTTAGATCAACTTCAGATGTATCTGTCCATCAATTATGTTTTTATTATTTTTGTTTGTTTTTTGTTTGTTGTATGCAATTTTTATCTTTGCTTTTTTATGGTAAACACACAAAATCTGCAATATATTTTTTTATGTTTTATGCCATTTTTGTTCAAACCCTGTTTTTTATGGACTAAAACACAAAAATTAAATTAAAACTATTTTCCCCCCAAAAAATATGTGAGTGTAATATTTGATGTGAAGTCATTGGAGCCTTAAATAGGTCAATAATGAATTACATTGACTTTTAATCATTATTATTTTTGAACAATGTAAAATAAATTCTACTAAAATCTTGAGGATACCACTCATAAGTGTTAAAAAATAGACCATAAATGTTTAATTGTTTTTGTACTTTCACTTTAGATCAATTTCAGATGTATCTGTCCATCAATTATGTTTTTATTATTTTTGTTTGCTTTTTGTTTGTTGTATGCAATTTTTACCTTAGTTTTTTTATGGTAAACACACAAAATCTGCAATATATTTTTTATGTTTTATGCCATATTTGTTCAAACCCTGTTTTTTATGGAATAAAACACAAAAATTAAATTAAAACTATTTTCCCCCCCAAAAAATATGTCAGTGTAATATTTGATGTGAAGTCATTGGAGCCTTAAATAGGTCAATAATTAATTGCATTGACTTTTAATCATTATTATTTTTGAACAATGTAAAATAAATTCCACTAAAATCTTGGGGATACCACTCATAAGTGTTAAAAAATTGACCATAAATGTTTAATTGTTTTTGTACTTTCACTTTAGATCAATTTCAGATGTATCTGTCCATCAATTATGTTTTTATTATTTTTGTTTGTTTTTTGTTTGTTGTATGCAATTTTTATCTTTGCTTTTTTATGGTAAACACACAAAATCTGCAATATATTTTTTATGTTTTATGCCATTTTTGTTCAAACCCTGTTTTTTATGGAATAAAACACAAAAATTAAATTAAAACTATTTTCCCCCCCAAAAAATATGTCAGTGTAATATTTGATGTGAAGTCATTGGAGCCTTAAATAGGTCAATAATTAATTACATTGACTTTTAATCATTATTATTTTTGAACAATGTAAAATAAATTCCACTAAAATCTTGGGGATACCACTCATAAGTGTTAAAAAATAGACCATAAATGTTTAATTTTTTTTTGTACTTTCACTTTAGATCAGCTTCAGATCTATCTGTCCGTCAATTATGTTTTTATTATTTTTGTTTGTTTTATGCAATTTTTATCTTTGCTTTTTTATGGTAAACACACAAAATCTGCAATATATTTTTTTATGTTTTATGCCATTTTTGTTCAAACCCTGTTTTTTATGGAATAAAACACAAAAATTAAATTAAAACTATTTTCCCCCCCAAAAATATGTCAGTGTAATATTTGATGTGAAGTCATTGGAGCCTTAAATAGGTCAATAATTAATTACATTGACTTTTAATCATTATTATTTTTGAACAATGTAAAATAAATTCCACTAAAATCTTGGGGATACCACTCATAAGTGTTAAAAAATTCACTTTAAATGTTTAAATTTTTTTGTACTTTAACTTTAGATCAATTTCAGATGTATCTGTCCATCAATTATGTTTTTATTATTTTTGTTTGTTTTTTGTTTGTTGTATGCAATTTTTATCTTTGCTTTTTTTATGGTAAACACACAAAATCTGCAATATATTTTTTTATGTTTTATGCCATTTTTGTTCAAACCCTGTTTTTTATGGAATAAAACACAAAAATTAAATTAAAACTATTTTCCCCCCAAAAAATATGTCAGTGTAATATTTGATGTGAAGTCATTGGAGCCTTAAATAGGTCAATAATTAATTACATTGACTTTTAATCATTATTATTTTTGAACAATGTAAAATAAATTCCACTAAAATCTTGGGGATACCACTCATAAGTGTTAAAAAATTGACCATAAATGTTTTTTTTTTTTTGTACTTTCACTTTAGATCAATTTCAGATGTATCTGTCCATCAATTATGTTTTTATTATTTTTGTTTGTTTTTTGTTTGTTGTATGCAATTTTTATCTTTGCTTTTTTTATGGTAAACACACAAAATCTGCAATATATTTTTTATGTTTTATGCCATTTTTATTCAAACCTTGTTTTTTATGGACTAAAACACAAAAATTAAATTAAAACTATTTCCCCCCCAAAAAATATGTCAGTGTAATATTTGATGTGAAGTCATTGGAGCCTTAAATAGGTCAATAATTAATTACATTGACTTTTAATCATTATTATTTTTGAACAATGTAAAATAAATTCCACTAAAATCTTGGGGATACCACTCATAAGTGTTAAAAAATTCACTTTAAATGTTTAAATTTTTTTGTACTTTAACTTTAGATCAATTTCAGATGTATCTGTCCATCAATTATGTTTTTATTATTTTTGTTTGTTTTTTGTTTGTTGTATGCAATTTTTATCTTTGCTTTTTTTATGGTAAACACACAAAATCTGCAATATATTTTTTATGTTTTATGCCATTTTTGTTCAAACCCTGTTTTTTATGGAATAAAACACAAAAATTTAATTAAAACTATTTCCCCCCCAAAAAATATGTCAGTGTAATATTTGATGTGAAGTCATTGGAGCCTTAAATAGGTCAATAATTAATTACATTGACTTTTAATCATTATTATTTTTGAACAATGTCAAATAAATTCCACTAAAATCTTGGGGATCCCACTCATAAGTGTTAAAAAATAGACCATAAATGTTTAATTTTTTTTTGTACTTTCACTTTAGATCAGCTTCAGATCTATCTGTCCGTCAATTATGTTTTTATTATTTTTGTTTGTTTTATGCAATTTTTATCTTTGCTTTTTTATGGTAAACACACAAAATCTGCAATATATTTTTTATGTTTTATGCCATTTTTGTTCAAACCCTGTTTTTTATGGAATAAAACACAAAAATTAAATTAAAACTATTTCCCCCCCCAAAAATATGTCAGTGTAATATTTGATGTGAAGTCATTGGAGCCTTAAATAGGTCAATAATTAATTACATTGACTTTTAATCATTATTATTTTTGAACAATGTAAAATAAATTCCACTAAAATCTTGGGGATACCACTCATAAGTGTTAAAAAATTCACTTTAAATGTTTAAATTTTTTTGTACTTTAACTTTAGATCAATTTCAGATGTATCTGTCCATCAATTATGTTTTTATTATTTTTGTTTGTTTTTTGTTTGTTGTATGCAATTTTTATCTTTGCTTTTTTTATGGTAAACACACAAAATCTGCAATATATTTTTTATGTTTTATGCCATTTTTGTTCAAACCCTGTTTTTTATGGAATAAAACACAAAAATTAAATTAAAACTATTTTCCCCCCAAAAAATATGTCAGTGTAATATTTGATGTGAAGTCATTGGAGCCTTAAATAGGTCAATAATTAATTACGTTGACTTTTAATCATTATTATTTTTGAACAATGTAAAATAAATTCCACTAAAATCTTGGGGATACCACTCATAAGTGTTAAAAAAAATGACTTTAAATGTTTAATTTTTTTTTGTACTTTCACTTTAGATCAGCTTCAGATCTATCTGTCCGTCAATTATGTTTTTATTATTTTTGTTTGTTTTATGCATTTTTTATATTAGCTTTTTTTATGCAAACACACAAAATATGCAATATTTTCTCCTAAAAATATTTCAAAATTAAATTATTTATGTGAAGCCATAAATATGTCAATTATTCATAACATCTATTTTGATTCATTATTATTTTACGAGTATTGACAGTTTAAAAAAAAAAAAACAGGCTGCATGGCAGCTCTGTATCTTTCTCTTCGTACATTTCACCTGTTTGATCTTTTATTTCACTTCTTATGTTTTTTTAAATATTATTTTTAGACCGTACCGCGGGCCGTTAAAGAATGAGCACCCCTATAAACTATTTGTGTGCGCAGGGAAGACGCCATCATGGAGTACCTGAAGATCGCTCAGGACTTGGAGATGTACGGCGTCAACTACTTTGAGATCAAGAACAAGAAGGGCACGGAGCTGTGGCTGGGTGTGGACGCCCTGGGTCTCAACATCTACGAGCACGAAGACAAGTACCGTATTTTTCAGAGTATAAGTTGCACCGGAGTATAAGTCGCACCTGCCGAAAATGCATAATAAAGAAGGAAAAAAACATATATAAATCGCACTGGAGCCCAGCCAAACTATGAAAAAAACTGCGACTTATAGTCCGAAAAATACGGTAATTGATTTACATCAACTACAGGTAAAAGCCAGTAAATTAGAATATTTTGAAAAACTTGATTTATTTCAGTAATTGCATTCAAAAGGTGTAACTTGTACATTATATTTATTCATTGCACACAGACTGATGCATTCAAATGTTTATTTCATTTAATTTTGATGATTTGAAGTGGCAACAAATGAAAATCCAAAATTCCGTGTGTCACAAAATTAGAATATTGTGTAAGGGTTAAATTTTGAAGACACCTGGTGCCACAAACTAATCAGCTGATTAACTCAAAACACCTGCAAAGGGCTTTAAATGGTCTCTCAGTCCAGTTCTGAAGCCTACACAAACATGGGGAAGACTTCAGATTTGACAGCTGTCCAAAAGGCAACCATCGACACATTGCACAAGGAGGGAAAGACACAAAAGGTTATTACTGAAGAGGCTGGCTGGTCTCAGAGCTCTGTGTCCAAACACATTAATGGAGAGGCAAAGGGAAGGAAAAACTGTGGTCAGAAAAAGTGTACAAGCGATAGGGATCACCGCACCCTGGTCAAGATTGTGAAAAAAAACCCATTCAAAAATGTGGGGGAGATTCAGAAGGAGTGGACAGCTGCTGGAGTCAGTGCTTCAAGATCCACCACCAAGAGACGCTTGAAAGACATGGGTTTCAACTGCCGCATACCTCGTGTCAAGCCACTGTTGACCAAGAAACAGCGCGAAAAGCGTCTCACCTGGGCTAAGGAAAAAAAGAGCTGGACTGCTGCTGAGTGGTCCAAAGTCATGTTTTCTGACGAAAGCAAATTTTGCATTTCCTTTGGAAATCGAGGTCCCAGAGTCTGGAGGAAGACAGGAGAGGCACAGGATCCACGTTGCCTGAAGTCTAGTGTAAAGTTTCCACCATCAGTGATGGTTTGGGGTGCCATGTCATCTGCTGGTGTCGGTCCACTCTGTTTCCTGAGATCCAGGGTCAACACAGCCGTCTACCAGCAAGTTTTAGAGCACTTCATGCTTCCTGCTGCTGACCTGCTCTATGGAGATGGAGATTTCAAGTTCCAACAGGACTTGGCGCCTGCACACAGCGCAAAATCTACCCGTGCTTGGTTTACGGACGATGGTATTTCTGTTCTAAATTGGCCCGCCAACTCCCCTGACCTTAGCCCCATAGAAAATCTGTGGGGTATTGTGAAAAGGAAGATGCAGAATGCCAGACCCAAAAACGCAGAAGAGTTGAAGGCCACTATCAGAGCAACCTGGGCTCTCATAACACCTGAGCAGTGCCAGAAACTCATCGACTCCATGCCACGCCGCATTAACGCAGTAATTGAGGCAAAAGGAGCTCCAACCAAGTATTGAGTATTGTACATGCTCATATTTTTCATTTTCATACTTTTCAGTTGGCCAACATTTCTAAAAATCCCTTTTTTGTATTAGCCTTAAGTAATATTCTAATTTTGTGACACACGGAATTTTGGATTTTCATTTGTTGCCACTTCAAATCATCAAAATTAAATGAAATAAACATTTGAATGCATCAGTCTGTGTGCAATGAATAAATATAATGTACAAGTTACACCTTTTGAATGCAATTACTGAAATAAATCAGGTTTTTCAAAATATTCTAATTTACTGGCTTTTACCTGTATATTCAACTTTCGCACAACTTCTAGGATTGCATTGATGTGACGACGGCGCCCTCTGCTGGTGGTAAAGAGTACTGTTAGTACTCATTGACACAATAATAAGAAAATAGTCCCGTCAAAACATGCATGTTTTAAATGTATTATCACACTTTTTTTTGGATTAATTGCAGTAAAATTAATTTTAATTTACCGCCTTTCAGATAACCATAATTGTGTGATTAATCTGTGTTTACATCCATGATTAATGAATAGAATAGAATAGAATAGAAAGTACTTTATTGATCCCTGGGGGAAATTCAGCACCACAGTTCGCTCACAATAGACAATAAACACTTAAGTATTTTTTTACATGTGAATATTATAAATACAGTTTATTATACAGCATTATTCACATGTGAATAATATAAATACAGTCTATTATACAGCATTATTCACATGTGAATAATATAAATACAGTCTATTATACATTTAAGTGCAGTCAAAAAGGAACATACAGTCGTGATGCGATCACAGTTTACTTTTTTGTTTTTTAACTCACACTTTCTGGATTAATTGCAGTAAATAACTTTCTTGCATAATTTCAATTTGCCGCCTTTCTTATAACCATAATGGCCTGATTCATCTTTAATGCGGTGAATTTTTCAAAACATTTGTTCATAATTTTTTTTTGAATCTGTGTTCATCCATGATTAATGCGATCACTGTTTACATTTTTTTTAAATCACACTTTTTTGGATTAATTGCAGTGAATAACCTGCTTGCATAATTTACTGTAAATGTTCTGCCTTTTATATAACATCATTTTGTGATTAATCAGTGTTTATTAATGCGATAAACACAAAATATTAATTTCATAATTTTTTTTGAAATTACACTTTTTTTTAATTAATTGTACTAAACAACTATAATTGCCTGATTTTTTTTTAATTTTTAATCCCTAATTTTTTTTGGATTAATTGCAATAAATTGATTGCTTGCATAATTACAATATTCTGCCTTTTATATAACCATCATTTTGTGATTAATCTGTGTTTATTAATGTCATGTGTTTTTCAAATGTTTTTTCTTAATTTTTTTTTTTTAAATAATTGCAATAAATTACTTGCTTGCATAATTTAAATTTAGCACAAAGCACAATTTTTCAAAACGTCTCCATTTGGACCCCCGCAGGCTATCGCCAAAGATCGGCTTCCCGTGGAGCGAGATCCGCAACATCTCCTTCAACGACAAGAAGTTTGTCATCAAGCCCATCGACAAGAAGTCTCCCGTAAGTGGCAGAGGTGGTGTGTGGTGTAGCGCGGGTGGTGTAACGCAGGTGTTTGCAGGACTTTGTGTTCTACGCACCGCGCCTGCGCATCAACAAGCGCATCCTGGCGCTGTGCATGGGCAACCACGAGCTGTACATGAGGAGGAGGAAGCCCGACACCATCGAGGTGCAGCAGATGAAAGCTCAGGCCAGAGAAGAGAAACATCACAAGCAGATGGAGAGGTCTCTTTCTCTCTTTCATCTTCTTCTCTTTTATACTTTTTTTTTACCTCTTTCTTTTGGATTTCTGCTTGTTTTTCTCTTTCATGTTTTTGTTGATACGCTTTTCTCTTTGTTCCTCTCCCTTGTTTTTATTTATATGCTTTTCTATTTTTTCTACTTTCTTTTTTTTTTATTATTCTTTCTTAATTTTATTTCTGTTTTTCTATAATTTTTTCTCTTTCTTATTTTTATTTATATGCTTTTCAAATTGTTTCCTCTTTTTATGTTCATGCATATACTTTTCTAACATTTTCATCTTTCTTTTTATATATATAAATGTTTTTCTGTTATTGTTGCTCTTTATTTTTCTTTATTTTTTCTTCTTATTTTTCTTTGTTTTTTTTAATGATTTTTTTCCCCTATGCCTGTCTGTTTGTTTTTCCTCTTGTTTTATTTCTATAGTTTTCTATTTTTCCTTTTTCTGGATTTTATTTATATGCTTTATTTTTTTCTCTTTTTCATGTTTATTAATATATATATATATATATATATATATATATTAATAAACATATATATATGCTTTATTTTTTTCTCTTTTTCATGTTTATTAATATATATATATATATATATATATATATATATATATATATATATATATATATATATATATATATATATATATATATATATATATTAATAAACATGAAAAAGAGAAAAAAATAAAGCATATAAATAAAATCCAGAAAAAGGAAAAAATAGAAAACTATAGAAATAAAACTTTGTTTTTTTAATGATTTTTTTTTTCCTATGCCTGTCTGTTTGTTTTTCCTCTTTCTTGTTTTATTTCTATATATATATATATGTATATATATATATATATATATATATATATATATATATTAATAAACATGAAAAAGAGAAAAAAATAAAGCATATAAATAAAATCCAGAAATATATATATATATATATATATATATATATATATATATATATATATATATATATATTAATAAACATGAAAAAGAGGAAAAAAATAAAGCATATAAATAAAATCCAGAAAAAGGAAAAAATAGAAAACTATAGAAATAAAACAAGAAAGAGGAAAAACAAACAGACAGGCATAGGAAAAAAAAAATCATTAAAAAAAACAAAGAAAAATAAGAAGAAAAAATAAAGAAAAATAAAGAGCAACAATAACAGAAAAACATTTATATATATAAAAAGAAAGATGAAAATGTTAGAAAAGCATATGCATGAACATAAAAAGAGGAAACAATTTGAAAAGCATATAAATAAAAATAAGAAAGAGAAGAATAATGGAAAAACAGAAAGAAAAATAAGAGAGAAACATTTAAATTAAAATAGGAAAGTAGAGACATATATATATATATATATGTATATACATACATACACACATATATACATATATATATATATATATATACATATATATATATATGTATATATATATGTGTGTGTGTAATTTTCCCTCTTTCCTATTTATATATATATATATATATATATATATATATATACATGTCTCTACTTTCCTATTTTAATTTAAATGTTTCTCTCCTATTTTTATTTCTGTTTTTCCATTATTCTTCTCTTTCTTATTTTTATTTTATTTTCTGTAATTTTCCTCTTTCCTATATTTGTCCCGACAGACAATTTGATGCCTAGACATATATATATATTTTTTTTATATACATACATATTTTTATGTATATTTTATTTATATATATATATATATATATATATATATATATATATATATATATATATATATATATATATATATATATATATATATATATAAAATAATATTGACCTGCAGTCAGACATGGACATTATTAAATGTGTTCTAGCATTAATAAAACCATATAATTAAAGGTACTGACGGACTGACTACAGAAAGTATTCACACCATTTAAATTGTGATTGCAGCAGTTTGGTAAAATGACAAAGTAGATATCAATGACAAAGTAGATATTAATGACAAAGTAGATATTAATGACAAAGTAGACATTATATCTCATGAGTGCACACGCAGCATCGTCTTGACAGAAAACAGAAATATTTGCAAGTGTGTTCAAGAAGAAGAAGAAAAAGTCAAATATCACAAAAGAGTTCAGACTTTGCACCTCTTGAGTCTTCTTGGGAAAGATGCAACAAGTTTTCTCCACTTCTGTCAGTTTGGACTAACATTTTCAGGTCCCTCCAGAAATGCTCAATTTGCGTTTAGGTCAGGGCTCTGGTTGGGCCAGTCAAGAATGGCCATTTTAGCTCTGAGCTTAGGTTCATTGTCTTGTCGGAAGGAGAACCTTGGGGCCAGTCTGAGGTTTTCCTGGCCCTACAGCTGCTTAGAGTTCACGCCAAAGAGTTGTCATCAGACCAGAGAATCTTATTTCTCATAGTCTAGGAGTCCTTCATGTGGCTTTTTGGCAAACTCTCTGCGGACGTTCACAGGTCTTGCACCGAGGAGAGGATTCCGTCAGGCCACTCTGCCAAAAAGCCCCGACTGGTAGAGGTCTGCAGTGATGGTTGACTTTGGTTCTCCCATCTCTGGGGGTCAGCCTCAGTGACCTTTGGTTCTTCTTGACTTCTCTCGCCAAGGATATTCTGGTGACAAAGGTCTAGGAAGTGGTGTGGTTGGGCCCAAACCTCTTTTTAGTGATGGGTCCGGCAACACCGATGCATCGGCGCATGCGTCGAGCTCATAGAGCAAAACCCTGTGTCGGTGCGCGTACCGCTTTTAGAAAGTCACGTGACCGATCATGAGCTGTTTTGGTCACGTGACCGATACGCCAACTGTGTCGCACTGACGCCTCCTCTGTGCCCTGTGAGCGGCTCTTTTCTACAGCCGGAGAAATAATAACTAAGAAGAGAAATCGTCTAAAATGTAATACGTCGGAAAATTTTTTTTTTTTTTTTTTATAAAAATGTGTAAAAAAATAAAATTAAAACAATTCCCAGTCCACAATCATCCACAACACGTTCTCTTAGATTTCCATGTTATGATACATGTTCACATTATTTATTGACTGTATCTAAAAAAGATAAAAAATATATTTTTATTTAAATGAAGATATGAAATAATCCTAAATGACTTGGTTTATATTATTGTATATACTAGGGCAGGGGTCACCAACGCGGTGCCCGCGGTCACCAGGTAGCCCGTAAGGACCAGATCAGTCGCCCGCTCGCCTGTTCTAAAAATAGCTCAAAGAGCAGCACTTACCAGTGAGCTGCCTCTATTTTTTTAATTGTATTTATTTACTAGCAAGCTGGTCTCGCTTTGCTCGACATTTTTAATTCTAAAAGAGACAAAACTCAAATAGAATTTGAAAATCCAAGAAAATAATTTAAAGACTTGGTCTTCACTTGGAATAAGCGGTAGAAAATGGATGGATGGATGGGTCTTCACTTGTTTAAATAAATTCATTTATTTTTTTACTTTGCTTCTTATTACTTTTAGAAATACAATTTTAGAGAAAAAATACAACCTTAAAAATGATTTTAGGATTTTTAAACAAATATACCTTTTTACCTTTTAAATTTCTTCCTCTTCTTTCCTGACAATTTAAATCAATGTTCAAGTAAAAAAAATTTTTTTTATTGTAAAGAATAATAAATATTTTAGCTTCTGGTTTTTCGACGAAGAATATTTGTGAAATATTTCTTCAAATTTACTATGATTAAAATTCAAAAAAATTATTCTGGCAAATCTAGAAAATCTGTAGAATCAAATTTAAATCTTATTTCAAAGTATTTTGAATTTCTTTTAAAATTTTTGTTCTGGAAAATCTAGAAGAAATACTGATTTGTCTTTGTTAGAAATATAGCTTGGTCCAATTTGTTAAATATTCTAACAAAGTGCAGATTGGATTTTAACCAATTTAAAACATGTCATCAAAATTCTAAAATGTATCTTAATCAGGAAAAATGACTAATGATGTTCCATAAATTCTTTTTTTTATTTTTTTCAAAAAGATTCAAATTAGCTAGTTTTTCTCTTCTTTTTGTCGGTTGAATTTTGAATTTTAAAGAGTCGAAATTGAAGATAAACTATGTTTCAAAATTTTATTTTACATTTTTTCGTGTTTTCTCCTCTTTTAAACCGTTCAATTAAGTGTTTTTTTCATCATTTATTCTCTAGAAAAAACCTTCCGTAAAAGGGAAAAAAAATGTACGACGGAATGACAGACAGAAATACCCATTTTTTTTATATATATACATTTATTTATTTAGCTATTCTTGTTTAAATCACACTTACGTGTAACTTACAAATGACAATATATTTATTTATTTAAGTGTGTATCAAACTGGTAGCCCTTCGCATTAATCAGTACCCAAGAAGTAGTTTTTGGTTTCAAAAAGGTTGGTGACCCCTGTACTAGGGCATCAAATCAGTGTCAGTTGAGTCGGTCCATAGGTTGCCTGTAGGGATTTTTAATGTCCAGCAGATGTCAGTATTTAGTGACACAGTATCGACACAGTATCAATACAGTTTTGCAATGTGTCGAAACGCTTCATGACGCCTCATCAACCCATCAATACTTGCCACAGTCCTGTCTCTGAGATCCTCGGGCAGTTCCTGGTGACTAGATGCTTCTTAATTGGCTGCCAGGTGACAGGTGTGTGCCCTGGCCTAATCAAGTCCAATCAGTTGACTGAAAGACATCTGGACTCCATTGAAGGAGCAGAAACATCTGAAGGAGGATGAGAAAGAAATGGACCCCATGTGAGTCTAAAACAAAGGTCTAGATCAGGGGTGTCCAGGGGCCGCATTGGGATACAAACACCTGGTCTGCGTGTAAAGTAACTATATATATATATGTCTTAATAAGGTTATCCAAAAAATAGTGCTCGATACCGTAGTAGAGCGCAATATATGTATGTGTGGGAAAAAAATCACAAGACTATTTCATCTCTACAGGCCTGTTTCATGAGGGGGGGTACCCTCAATCATCAGGAGATTTTAATGGGAGCATTCGCATACCATGGTTTATATAGGGCACAGAGTGGGTGGGTACAGGCTGGCGTAGGGGCGTGGTGATTGGCTCATGTGTTACCTAGGAGGTGTTTCCGTCTGTGGCGGCATGCTGTTACAATTTCGCTGCGCTTGTTGAGGGATGACAGGTCTGGACGGTAAATAATAAACAGCTTCTCTTTCAAGCATAGGTTGCATCTTTTATTACCACTATTGTAAGGTGTGCTGGATGCAAGAATTTGCCATGTTATTGAATATTCAACATTATTGTCTTTGAGGTCCCAAATGTGTTTGCTGAGTTCTGTGGTATTCCGCAGGTTTTGGTTCCTGAAAGAAGCCTTGTGATTGTTCCATCTGGTTTTGAATTCTCCCTCGGTTAATCCTACATATGTGTCGGATGTGTTAATGTCCTTGCGTGTTACCTTAGATTGGTAGACAACTGATGTTTGTAAGCACCCCCCGTTGAGGGGGCAATCAGGTTTCTTTCGACAGTTACATGCTTTGTTGGTTTTGGAGTCGCTCTGACTGGGGGTTGACGGCTCATTTGCAATTGTTTTGTTGTGGTTTGAGATGATTTGTCGTATATTGTTCATGCAGCTGTAGCTCAATTTAATGTTGTTCTTGTTGAATACTTTTCTTAGGGTGTTGTCTTTGGGAAAGTGTTTGTCAATAAGAACATTGGACACAAATTCCTCAAAAAAAATTCAAATTCCTCAATCTGATTGACGAACACTTTCCCAAAGACAACAACCTAAGAAAAGTAAGAACCAGCAGACCTGCCATCATGACACCAGGGGGCGCCACACGCGTGGTTTTACAACACTTGAGTTGACTTGAAATAGCAGTCCGTGTTCTTGCCTACCTGCTCTGCACTCTGACAATAAAAGCATGTTGTCATGTGGCTGCAGAGCTCAGCTGGAGAAGGAGAAGACGAAGCGCGAGCAGGCTGAGAAGGAGAAGCAGCGGATGGAGCGCGAGAAGGACGAGCTGCTGGAGCGACTGCGGCGCATCGAGGAGCAGACGCGGCGGGCGCAGACAGGTGGGACGGCTTCTTCCTGTGGGGCTCCCCGGGGTCCCCCCCCGGCTGTAACTGCTGCTGATGATGTCCAGAGCTGGAGGAGCAGACCCGCAAGGCCCTGGAACTGGACCTGGAGAGGCAGCGGGCCAAGGAGGAGGCCCAGCGTCTGGAGAAGGAGAGGCAGGAGGCCGAGGAGGCCAAGGCGGCGCTCGCCAGGCAGGCTGCGGACCAGATGAAGACCCAGGAACAGCTGGTACGCACACACACACACACACACACACACACATAGGGGTGAATAATAGATTATTCACCCCTATACAATATCCTACCCCAATACCCTACTGTGCAATATTACTAGTGATGGGTTGATGAGGCGTCATGAAGCGTTTCGACACATTGCAAAACTGTATTGATACTGTGTCGATACTGTGTCACTAAATACTGACATCTGCTGGACATTAAAAATCCCTACAGGCAACCTATGGACCGACTCAACTGACACTGATTTGATGCCCTAGTACAGGGGTCACCAACCTTTTTGAAACCAAAAACTACTTCTTGGGTACTGATTAATGCGAAGGGCTACCACTTTGATACACACTTAAATAAATAAATATATTGTCATTTGTAAGTTACACGTAAGTGTGATTTAAACAAGAATAGCTAAATAAATAAATTTTTGTATATATAAAAAAATGGGTATTTCTGTCTGTCATTCCGTTTTCCTTTTACAGAAGGTTTTTTGTAGAGAATAAATGATGAAAAAAACACTTAATTGAACGGTTTAAAAAAGGAGAAAACACGAAAAAAATTAAAATAAAATTTTGAAACATAGTTTATCTTCAATTTCGACTCTTTAAAATTCAAAATTCTACCGACAAAAAGAAGAGAAAAACTAGCTAATTTGAATCTTTTTGAAAAAATTAAAAAAAGAATTTATGGAACATCATTAGTAATTTTTCCTGATTAAGATACATTTTAGAATTTTGATGACATGTTTTAAATTGGTTAAAATCCAATCTGCACTTTGTTAGAATATTTAACAAATTGGACCAAGCTATATTTCTAACAAAGACAAATCAGTATTTCTTCTAGATTTTCCAGAACAAAAATTTTAAAAGAAATTCAAAATACTTTGAAATAAGATTTAAATTTGATTCTACAGATTTTCTAGATTTGCCAGAATAATTTTTTTGAATTTTAATCATAGTAAGTTTGAAGAAATATTTCACAAATATTCTTCGTCGAAAAACCAGAAGCTAAAATATTTATTATTCTTTACAATAATAAAACAATTTTTTTACTTGAACATTGATTTAAATTGTCAGGAAAGAAGAGGAAGAAATTTAAAAGGTAAAAAGGTATATTTGTTTAAAAATCCTAAAATCATTTTTAAGGTTGTATTTTTTCTCTAAAATTGTATTTCTAAAAGTAATAAGAAGCAAAGTAAAAAATAAATGAATTTATTTAAACAAGTGAAGACCCATCCGTCCATCCATTTTCTACCGCTTATTCCAAGTGAAGACCAAGTCTTTAAAATATTTTCTTGGATTTTCAAATTCTATTTGAGTTTTGTCTCTTTTAGAATTAAAAATGTCGAGCAAAGCGAGACCAGCTTGCTAGTAAATAAATACAATTTAAAAAATAGAGGCAGCTCACTGGTAAGTGCTGCTCTTTGAGCTATTTTTAGAACAGGCCAGCGGGCGACTGATCTGGTCCTTACGGGCTACCTGGTGACCGCGGGCACCGCGTTGGTGACCCCTGCCCTAGTATATACAATAATATAAACCAAGTCATTGTATTTCATTTAGGATTATTTCATATCTTCATTTAAATAAAAATATGTTTTTTAGATACAGTCAATAAATAATGTGAACATGTATCATAACATGGAAATCTAAGAGAACGTGTTGTGGATGATTGTGGACTGGGTATTTTTTTAAATTTAATTTTTTTACACATTTTTATTAAAAAAAAAAAAAAAAGTTTTTCCGACATATTACATTTTAGACGATTTCTCTTCTTAGTTATTATTTCTCCGGCTGTAGAAAAGAGCCGCTCACAGGGCACAGAGGAGGCGTCAGTGCGACACAGTTGGCGTATCGGTCACGTGACCAAAACAGCTCATGATCGGTCACGTGACTTTCTAAAAGCGGTACGCGCACCGACACAGGGTTTTGCTCTATGAGCTCGACGCATGCGCCGATGCATCGGTGTTGCCGGACCCATCACTAAATATTACCCTTCGAGTGCAATACGTCCGACACTGATTGTCATCACTTTATTACTCCAGTACTCTTCTTTTGTTCTGTATATTGTACAGTTTTTTGTATATTGTTTTGTATTTTGTACAGGATTACTTATTGTTTTTATTGGTCTGTTTATTTCAGTTCTTATTTTTTTATCTTTATTACTACTTGTGTGATTTATTTCTATTCCATATTTATTTCCACTATCGCACCTTAAATTGGAGTTCTTAATCTCGTTATATGCAAATATAATGACAATAAAGTCCATTCTATTCTACACACACACACACACACACACACACGGCACTACAACCATGACATCATGCAAAAAGATGACTTTAATTATAATGATGAATTTTATTTGTAAAAGCACTTTACATTGAGCAAGCAACCTCAAAAGTGCTACAGTGCATTAAAAAATAAAAAAGATAATCAAAATTAAAGCTGCAAGCAGCATTGGTCGGGCCCGCATATTTGGCAGGTGCTAGTCCTAAGTGTCCAAATACTTTTGTCAAGTTTTAGTCCCAAGTGTCCCAATACTTTTGTCTAGTGTACCTACCTTGTCTGCATTGTGTGGGCACGTTGGTGCTTCCTGCTTTTAAGCAGCCATCTTAAAAAAACAGCAGCGCAGCGGGTCTTTGAAGGGTCATAAAATCAAAACCGGAGCAGGTATTAAAAAGCTGTTCTATACTTTTATACACAAGGGTTCAATCTCTCTCCTGTGTTAGTTTGAAGCCGAAACGACAAATGTGCTCAGAGGAGATAGTTTTTGAAGGAAGGTGACCGGTTTTTACAAAAATTTTGTTTTGAAGGGGGAATAGCAAACTTCCTGTGGATTTTTGCTGGGGGTTGTCAGTTTATGAAATGTAGGTCTAAGTGAGACCTACATAGAGGTAATTGTTTCATGTCTCTCCGACCTTCCCAGTGGGAGTTACAGGCAGTTTTGTCATTTTTTTCTTCCGAGGAGCAGTTTTTTCTGC
>NC_084578.2:1560000-1607500 GCF_033978685.3 Nerophis lumbriciformis | reverse complement strand
GAGAAATCACTTTTTGGAAGCCAAGGTCGCCTGATGCTAACCAGACTGTGATTGGACACTCACTCGTCACGCCAAAGTGAGTATCCAATCACAAGTTGCAATTTAGCAGGAAGTGTCGCGCGGTAGCCATACCGGGCTAGCAGAGAAATCACTTTTTGAACCCAAGGTCGCCTGATGCTAACCAGACTGTGATTGGACACTCACTCGTCACGCCAAAGTGAGTATCCAATCACAAGTTGCAATTTAGCAGGAAGTGTCGCGCAGTAGCCATACCGGGCTAGCAGAGAAATCACTTTTTGAACCCAAGGTAGCCTGATGCTAACCAGACTGTGATTAGACACTCACTCGTCACGCCAAAGTGAGTATCCAATCACAAGTTGCCATTTAGCAGGAAGTGTCGCGCAGTAGCCATACCGGGCTAGCAGAGACATCACTTTTTGAACCCAAGGTCGCCTGATGCTAACCAGACTGTGATTGGACACTCACTCGTCACGCCAAAGTGAGTATCCAATCACAAGTTGCCATTTACTGAAGCAGGAAGTGTCGCGCAGTAGCCATACCGGGCTAGCAGAGAAATCACTTTTTGGAAGCCAAGGTCGCCTGATGCTAACCAGACTGTGATTGGACACTCACTCGTCACGCCAAAGTGAGTATCCAATCACAAGTTGCAATTTAGCAGGAAGTGTCGCGCGGTAGCCATACCGGGCTAGCAGAGAAATCACTTTTTGGAAGCCAAGGTCGCCTGATGCTAACCAGACTGTGATTGGACACTCACTCGTCACGCCAAAGTGAGTATCCAATCACAAGTTGCCATTTACTGAAGCAGGAAGTGTCGCGCAGTAGCCATACCGGGCTAGCAGAGAAATCACTTTTTGGAAGCCAAGGTCGCCTGATGCTAACCAGACTGTGATTGGACACTCACTCGTCACGCCAAAGTGAGTATCCAATCACAAGTTGCAATTTAGCAGGAAGTGTCGTGCAGTAGCCATACCGGGCTAACAGAGAAATCACTTTTTGAACCCAAGGTCGCCTGATGCTAACCAGACTGTGATTGGACACTCACTCGTCACGCCAAAGTTGAGTATCCAATCACAAGTTGCAATTTAGCAGGAAGTGTCGCGCAGTAGCCATACCGGGCTAGCAGAGACATCACTTTTTGAAGCCAAGGTCGCCTGATGCTAACCAGACTGTGATTGGACACTCGCTCGTCACGCCAAAGTGAGTATCCAATCACAAGTTGCAATTTAGCAGGAAGTGTCGCGCAGTAGCCATACCGGGCTAGCAGAGAAATCACTTTTTGAACCCAAGGTCGCCTGATGCTAACCAGACTGTGATTGGACACTCACTCGTCACGCCAAAGTGAGTATCCAATCACAAGTTGCAATTTAGCAGGAAGTGTCGCGCAGTAGCCATACCGGGCTAGCAGAGAAATCACTTTTTGAACCCGAGGTCGCCTGATGCTAACCAGACTGTGATTGGACACTCGCTCGTCACGCCAAAGTGAGTATCCAATCACAAGTTGCAATTTAGCAGGAAGTGTCGCGCAGTAGCCATACCGGGCTAGCAGAGAAATCACTTTTTGAACCCGAGGTAGCCTGATGCTAACCAGACTGTGATTGGACACTCACTCGTCACGCCAAAGTGAGTATCCAATCACAAGTTGCCATTTACTGAAGCAGGAAGTGTCGCGCAGTAGCCATACCGGGCTAGCAGAGAAATCACTTTTTGAACCCAAGGTAGCCTGATGCTAACCAGACTGTGATTGGACACTCGCTCGTCACGCCAAAGTGAGTATCCAATCACAAGTTGGAATTTAGCAGGAAGTGTCGCGCAGTAGCCATACCGGGCTAGCAGAGAAATCACTTTTTGAACCCAAGGTCGCCTGATGCTAACCAGACTGTGATTGGACACTCACTCGTCACGCCAAAGTGAGTATCCAATCACAAGTTGCCATTTACTGAAGCAGGAAGTGTCGCGCAGTAGCCATACCGGGCTAGCAGAGAAATCACTTTTTGAAGCCAAGGTCGCCTGATGCTAACCAGACTGTGATTGGACACTCACTCGTCACGCCAAAGTGAGTATCCAATCACAAGTTGCCATTTACTGAAGCAGGAAGTGTCGCGCAGTAGCCATACCGGGCTAGCAGAGAAATCACTTTTTGAAGCCAAGGTCGCCTGATGCTAACCAGACTGTGATTGGACACTCACTCGTCACGCCAAAGTGAGTACCCAATCACAGGTTGCCATTTACTGAAGCAGGAAGTGTCGCGCAGTAGCCATACCGGGCTAGCAGAGAAATCACTTTTTGAAGCCAAGGTCGCCTGATGCTAACCAGACTGTGATTGGACACTCACTCGTCACGCCAAAGTGAGTATCCAATCGCAAGTTGCAATTTAGCAGGAAGTGTCGTGCAGTAGCCATACCGGGCTTGCAGAGAAATCACTTTTTGAAGCCAAGGTCGCCTGATGCTAACCAGACTGTGATTGGACACTCACCCGTCACGCCAAAGTGAGCATCCAATCACAAGTTGCCATTTACTGAAGCAGGAAGTGTCGCGCAGTAGCCATACCGGGCTAGCAGAGAAATCACGTTTTGAACCCGAGGTCGCCTGATGCTAACCAGACTGTGATTGGACACTCACTCGTCACGCCAAAGTGAGTATCCAATCACAAGTTGCCATTTAGCAGGAAGTGTCGCGCAGTAGCCATACCGGGCTAGCAGAGAAATCTAAAAATTTTTAAGCCTTTTTGAAAAGCATCCACAGTCTGTGGTGCCCTCAGGTGGTCAGGGAGAGCGTTCTACACACTGGGAGCGGCGGATTTGGGGGTGAGTAGTTCTTTGAGGTAGAGGGGGGGCATTTCCATCTCATTTTTACATCTAAATGTGTACATATCATTTATACACACTTTGGCCCCCCCAGACACATTTGTTTTCTCTCAATGTGGCCCCCGAGTCAAATAAGCCATGGTCATGTGGTGACATCCATGATGCTATTTGGAGAGGTCATCATTGAAGTGGGACGTCACTGAAGGCCTAGGTGGGAAACGCACAGCCCGCCACTTCCTGTGGCTAATATTTCAACACAATCGTTAGCATGCTAATGTTAGTATGCTAGCTTGTTTTAGCTCATTTGGCAGAAATACACTTCACTATCAAATAGTTTGTTACGTGACTAATGATAGCTGTTAGTATGCTAGCTTTTTTTTTTTTTTGCTTACTTTGCAGGTACACACCTCAGCGTCATTAGCATTAGCATGCTAATGTTAGTATGCTAGCTTTTTTTTTTAGCTCATTTTGCAGGTACACAACTCCATATGTTGGTATTTGATGCATGTTAACTTTAACATGCCAGCATATATTTTTGTTAGTTAGCATAGGTACAGTTAGCATTTTAGCATGTTGAAATTAGCATGCTAGCTTTTTTAGCTAATTTACCAGGTATACAGCTGGGATAGGCAACCCCTGCGACCCCGAGAGGGACAAGCGGTAGAAAACGCATGGATGGGTGGACACCTCATTGTCATATATTTTTTTATTTCATTAATGCTAACTGTAAGGATGCTATTTTTAGTATGCTAACTTTTTTTTTGCTAATTTTGCAGATATACACCTCAGTGACAAATAGTTCACTTGACAAATGATGCTTGTTAGCATGCTAATTTTAGTATGCTAGATTTTTATTTATTTTTTGCCAATTTTGTAGGAATACACCTCCTGTCGTATATACATGTAATTGTTAGCATGCTAGCATTTTGAAAAATTGTTGTTTTCAGGTACACACCCCAGAATAATATATTTTGGTTCTGAAACACGTTACAGTTAGCATGCTAAAGTTATCATGCTAGGTTTTTTTTTTTTTAGCTAATTTATCAGGTACACAACTTAGTGTCATATATTTTTGTATTTCATTAATGCTAACTGTAAGCACACTATTTTTAGCATGCTAATTTTGCAGGTATGACAAGTAGTTTACTTGACAAATGATGCTTGTTAGCATGCTAATTTTAGTATTTTAGTTTTGTTTGTTTTTTTAGCCAATTTTGTACGTACACACCTGTCTTATATGCATGTAATTGTTAGCATGCTAGCATTTTGAAATTGAACACATGTTACAGTTAGCATTTTAGCATGCTAAAATACATTTTTGTTAGTTAGCATAGGTACAGTTAGCATTTTAGCATGTTAAAATTAGCATGCTAGGGTTTTTTTAGCTAATTTATCAGGTACACAACTCAGTGTCATACATTTTTGCATTTCATTAATGCTAACTGTAAGCACACTATTTCTAGCATGCTAATTTTGCAGGTATACACCTCAGTGACAAATGAGGCCTGTTAGCATGCTAATGTTGGTAGACTAGATGTTTTTAGCTTAGTTTGTAGGTAAACACCTCAGTGTCATACATTATTTTGGTATTTCATTAGTGCTAACTAAGAATTTTAGCCTATTTAGCAGGTACCCACCTCAGTTTTATATATTTTACTTCATGAATGCTAATTGTAAGCATGTTATTTTTAGCATGCTAACGTTTTTTGCTAATTTTGCAGGTATACACCTCAGTGACAAATAGTTGACTTGACAAATGATGCTTATTAGCATGCTAACTTTAGTATGCTAGTTTTTTTTTTCTTTTTAGCCAATTTTGTAGGTATACACCTCCTGTCGTATATGCGTGTAATTGTTAGCATGCTAGCATTTTGAAATTGGACAAACGTTACAGTTAGCATTTTAGCATGCTAAAGTTGTCATGCTAGGTTTTTTTTTAGCTAATTTATCAGGTACACAACTCAGTGTCATGTATTTGTGCATTTCATTAATGCTAACTGTAAGCGCACTATTTTTAGCATGCTAATTTTGCAGGTATGACAAATAGATTACTTGACAAATGAAGCCTGTTAGCATGCTAATGTTAGTAGGCTAGATTTTCTTAGCTTACTTTGTAGGTAAACACCTCAGTGTCATACATTATTTTGGTATTTCATTGGTGCTAACTAAGAATGCTAGCTAGGTTTTTTTTAAGCCAATTTAGCAGGTATGCACCTCCAGTGTCATATTTTATTTAATGAATGCTAATTGTTAGCCTTTTATTTTTAGCATGCTAACTTTTTTTTTGCTAATTCTGCAGGTATACACCTCAGTGACAAATAGTTGACTAGACAAATTCTGCTTGTTAGCATGCTAATTTTAGTATGCTAGATTTTTTTTTCTTTTTAGCCAATTTTGTAGGTATACACCTGTCGTATAAGCATGTAATTGTTAGCATGCTAGCATTTTGAAATTGAACACATGTTAGCATTTTAGCATGCTAAAGTTATCATGGTAGTTTTTTTTTAGCTAATTTATCAGGTACACAACGCAGTGTCATACATTTTTGCATTTCATTAATGCTAACTGTAAGCACACTATTTTTAGCATGCTAATTTTGCAGGTATACACCTCAGTGACAAATGAGGCATGTTAGCATGCTAATGTTAGTAGGCTTAGTTTGTAGGTAAACACCTCAGTGTCATACATTATTTTGGTATTTCATTAGTGCTAACTAAGAATTTTAGCCTATTTAGCAGGTACCCACCTCAGTTTTATATATTTTACTTCATAAATGCTAATTGTAAGCATGTTATTTTTAGCATGCTAACGTTTTTGCTAATTTTGCAGGTATACACCTCAGTGACAAATAGTTGACTTGACAAATGATGCTTGTTAGCATGCTAATTTTAGTATGCTAGATTTTTTTTTCTTTTTAGCCAATTTTGTAGGTATACACCTGTCGTATATGCATGTAATTGTTAGCATGCTAGCATTTTGAAATTGAACACACGTTACAGTTAGCATTTTAGCATGCTAAAGTTGTCATGCTAAGTTTTTTTATAGCTAATTTATCAGGTACACAACTCAGTGTCATGTATTTGTGCATTTCATTAATGCTAAATGTAAGCACACTATTTTTAGCATGCTAATTTTGCAGGTATGACAAATAAATTACTTGACAAATGAGGCCTGTTAGCATGCTAATGTTAGTAGACTAGATTTTCTTCGTTTACTTTGTAGGTAAACACGTCAGTGTCATACATTATTTTGGTATTTCATTGGTGCTAAGAATGCTAGCTAGGTAGTTGTTTTTTTTTAGCCAATTTAGCAGGTATAGTGTCATATATTTTATTTCATGAATGCTAATTGTTAGCATTTTAATTTTAGCATGCTAACTTTTTTTGCTAATTCTGTAGGTATACACCTCAGTGACAAATAGTTGACTAGACAAATGATGCTTGTTAGCATGCTAATTTTAGTATGCTAGATTTTTTTTTCTTTTTAGCCAATTTTGTAGGTATACACCTCCTGTCATAAATGCATGTAATTGTTAGCATGATAGCATTTTGAAATTGAACACACGTTACAGTTAGCATTTTAGCATGCTAAAGTTATCATGCTAGGTTTTTTATAGCTAATTTATCAGGTACACAACTCAGTGTCATGTATTTGTGCATTTCATTAATGCTAACTGTAAGCACACTATTTTTAGCATGCTAATTTTGCAGGTATGACAAATAGATTACTTGACAAATGAGGCCTGTTAGCATGCTAATGTTAGTAGACTAGATTTTCTTAGCTTACTTTGTAGGTAAACACCTCAGTGTCATACATTATTTTGGTATTTCATTGGTGCTAAGAATGCTAGCTAGGTAGTTTTTTTTTTTTAGCCAATTTAGCAGGTATAGTGTCATATATTTTATTTCATGAATGCTAATTGTTAGCATTTTATTTTTAGCATGCTAACTTTTTTTTGCTAATTTTGCAGGTATACTCCTCAGTGACAAATAGTTGACTTGACAAATGATGCTTGTTAGCATGCTAATTTTAGTATGCTAGATTTTTTTTTTCTTTTTAGCCAATTTTGTAGGTATACACCTGTCGTATATGCATGTAATTGTTAGCATGCTAGCATTTTGAAATTGAACACACGTTACAGTTAGCATTTTAGCATGCTAAAGTTGTCATGCTAGGTTTTTTTTTAGCTAATTTATCAGGTACACAACTCAGTGTCATGTATTTGTGCATTTCATTAATGCTAACTGTAATGCTATTTTTGCAGGTATGACAAATAGTTTACTTGACAAATGAGGCCTGTTAGCATGCTAATGTTAGTAGACTAGATTTTCTTCGTTTACTTTGTAGGTAAACACCTCAGTGTCATACATTGTTTTGGTATTTCATTAGTGCTAACTAAGCATTTTAGCCAATTTAGCAGGTACCCACCTCAGTTTTATATATTTTATTTCATGAATGTTAATTGTAAGCATGTTAGTTTTAGCATGCTAACTTTTTTTTGCTAATTTTGCAGGTATACACCTCAGTGACAAATAGTTGACTAGACAAATTATGCTTATTAGCATGCTAACTTTAGTATGCTAGTTTTTTTTTTCCTTTTTAGCCAATTTTGTAGGTATACACCTGTCGTATATGCATGTAATTGTTAGCATGCTAGCATTTTGAAATTGAACACACGTTACAGTTAGCATTTTAGCATGTTAAAATTAGCATGCTAGGGTTTTTTTTAGCTAATTTATCAGGTACACAACTCAGTGTCATGTATTTGTGCATTTCATTAATGCTAACTGTAAGCACACTATTTTTAGCATGCTAATTTTGCAGGTATGACAAATAGTTTACTTGACAAATGAGGCCTGTTAGCATGCTAATGTTAGTAGACTAGATTTTCTTAGCTTAGTTTGTAGGTAAACACCTCAGTGTCATACATTATTTTGGTATTTCATTGGTGCTAACTAAGAATGCTAGCTAGTTTTTTTTAAGCCAATTTAGCAGGTATGCACCTCCAGTGTCATATTTTATTTAATGAATGCTAATTGTTAGCATTTTATTTTTAGCATGCTAACTTTTTTTTGCTAATTTTGCAGGTATACACCTCAGTGACAAATAGTTGACTAGACAAATTATGCTTGTTAGCATGCTAATTTTAGTATGCTAGATTTTTTTTTTCTTTTTAGCCAATTTTGTAGGTATACACCTGTCGTATATGCATGTAATTGTTAGCATGCTAGCATTTTGAAATTGAACACACGTTACAGTTAGCATTTTAGCATGCTAAAGTTGTCATGCTAGGTTTTTTTTTAGCTAATTTATCAGGTACACAACTCAGTGTCATGTATTTGTGCATTTCATTAATGCTAAATGTAAGCACACTATTTTTAGCATGCTAATTTTGCATGTATGACGAATAAATTACTTGACAAATGAGGCCTGTTAGCATGCTAATGTTAGTAGACTAGATTTTCTTAGCTTAGTTTGTAGGTAAACACCTCAGTGTCATACATTATTTTGGTATTTCATTGGTGCTAACTAAGAATGCTAGCTAGGTTTTTTTAAGCCAATTTAGCAGGTATGCACCTCCAGTGTCATATTTTATTTAATGAATGCTAATTGTTAGCATTTTATTTTTAGCATGCTAACTTTTTTTTGCTAATTCTGCAGGTATACACCTCAGTGACAAATAGTTGACTAGACAAATTATGCTTGTTAGCATGCTAATTTTAGTATGCTAGATTTTTTTTCTTCTTTTTAGCCAATTTTGTAGGTATACACCTGTCGTATATGCATGTAATTGTTAGCATGCTAGTATTTTGAAATTGAACACACGTTACAGTTAGCATTTTAGCATGCTAAAGTTATCATGCTAGGTTTTTTTTAACTAATTTATCAGGTACACAACTCAGTGTCATAAATTGTTATATTTCATTAATGCTAACTGTAAGCACACTATTTTTAGCATGCTAATTTTGCAGGTATGACAAATAGTTTACTTGACAAATGAGGCCTGTTAGCATGCTAATGTTAGTAGACTAGATTTTCTTAGCTTAGTTTGTAGGTAAACACCTCAGTGTCATACATTATTTTGGTATTTCATTGGTGCTAAGAATGCTAGCTAGGTAGTTGGGTTTTTTAGCCAATTTAGCAGGTATAGTGTCATATATTTTATTTCATGAATGCTAATTGTTAGCATTTTATTTTTAGCATGCTAACTTTTTTTTGCTAATTCTGCAGGTATACACCTCAGTGACAAATAGTTGACTAGACAAATTATGCTTGTTAGCATGCTAATTTTAGTATGCTAGATTTTTTTTTCTTTTTAGCCAATTTTGTAGGTATACACCTGTCGTATAAGCATGTAATTGTTAGCATGCTAGCATTTTGAAATTGAACACACGTTACAGTTAGCATTTTAGCATGCTAAAGTTGTCATGCTAGGGTTTTTTTTAGCTAATTTATCAGGTACACAACTCAGAGTCATGTATTTGTGCATTTCATTAATGCTAACTGTAATGCTAATTTTGCAGGTATGACAAATAGTTTACTTGACAAATGAGGCCTGTTAGCATGCTAATGTTAGTAGACTAGATTTTCTTCGTTTACTTTGTAGGTAAACACCTCAGTGTCATACATTATTTTGGTATTTCATTAGTGCTAACTAAGAATTTTAGCCAATTTAGCAGGTACCCACCTCAGTTTTATATATTTTACTTCATGAATGCTAATTGTAAGCATGCTAGTTTTAGCATGCTAACGTTTTTTGCTAATTCTGCAGGTATACACCTCAGTGACAAATAGTTGACTTGACAAATGATGCTTGTTAGCATGCTAATTTTAGTATGCTAGATTTTTTTTTTCTTTTTAGCCAATTTTGTAGGTATACACCTGTCGTATATGCATGTAATTGTTAGCATGCTAGCATTTTGAAATTGAACACACGTTACAGTTAGCATTTTAGCATGCTAAAGTTATCATGGTAGGTTTTTTTTAGCTAATTTATCAGGTACACAACTCAGTGTCATACATTTTTGCATTTCATTAATGCTAACTGTAAGCACACTATTTTTAGCATGCTAATTTTGCAGGTATGACAAATAGATTACTTGACAAATGAGGCCTGTTAGCATGCTAATGTTAGTAGACTAGATTTTCTTAGCTTACTTTGTAGGTAAACACCTCAGTGTCATACATTATTTTGGTATTTCATTAGTGCTAACTAAGAATTTTAGCCTATTTAGCAGGTACCCACCTCAGTTTTATATATTTTACTTCATGAATGCTAATTGTAAGCATGTTATTTTTAGCATGCTAACGTTTTTGCCAATTTTGTAGGTATACACCTCCTGTCGTATATGCATGTAATTGTTAGCATGCTAGCATTTTGAAATTGAACACACGTTACAGTTAGCATTTTAGCATGCTAAAGTTGTCATGCTAGGTTTTTTTTTAGCTAATTTATCAGGTACACAACTCAGTGTCATGTATTTGTGCATTTCATTAATGCTAACTGTAAGCACACTATTTTTAGCATGCTAATTTTGCAGGTATGACAAATAGTTTACTTGACAAATGAAGCCTGTTAGCATGCTAATGTTAGTAGACTAGATGTTCTTAGCTTACTTTGTAGGTAAACACCTCAGTGTCATACATTGTTTTGGTATTTCATTGGTGCTAACTAAGAATGCTAGCTAGGTTTTTTTTAAGCCAATTTAGCAGGTATGCACCTCCAGTGTCATATTTTATTTAATGAATGCTAATTGTTAGCATTTTATTTTTAGCATGCTAACTTTTTTTTGCTAATTCTGCAGGTATACACCTCAGTGACAAATAGTTGACTAGACAAATTATGCTTGTTAGCATGCTAATTTTAGTATGCTAGATTTGTTTTTCTTTTTAGCCAATTTTGTAGGTATACACCTGTCGTATATGCATGTAATTGTTAGCATGATAGCATTTTGAAATTGAACACACGTTACAGTTAGCATTTTAGCATGCTAAAGTTGTCATGCTAGGTTTTTTTTTTAGCTAATTTATCAGGTACACAACTCAGTGTCATACATTTTTGCATTTCATTAATGCTAACTGTAAGCACACTATTTTTAGCATGCTAATTTTGCAGGTATGACAAATAAATTACTTGACAAATGAGGCCTGTTAGCATGCTAATGTTAGTAGGCTAGATGTTCTTAGCTTAGTTTGTAGGTAAACACCTCAGTGTCATACATTGTTTTGGTATTTCATTGGTGCTAAGAATGCTAGCTAGGTAGTTTGTTTTTTTTAGCCAATTTAGCAGGTATAGTGTCATATATTTTATTTCATGAATGCTAATTGTTAGCATTTTATTTTTAGCATGCTAACGTTTTTTTGCTAATTTTGCAGGTATACACCTCAGTGACAAATAGTTGACTTGACAAATGATGCTTGTTAGCATGCTAATTTTAGTATGCTAGATTTTTTTTTCTTTTTAGCCAATTTTGTAGGTATACACCTGTCGTATATGCATGTAATTGTTAGCATGATAGCATTTTGAAATTTGAACACACGTTACAGTTAGCATTTTAGCATGCTAAAGTTGTCATGCTAGGGTTTTTTTTAGCTAATTTATCAGGTACACAACTCAGTGTCATGTATTTGTGCATTTCATTAATGCTAACTGTAATGCTAATTTTGCAGGTATGACAAATAGATTACTTGACAAATGAGGCCTGTTAGCATGCTAATGTTAGTAGACTAGATTTTCTTAGCTTACTTTGTAGGTAAACACCTCAGTGTCATACATTATTTTGGTATTTCATTAGTGCTAACTAAGAATTGTAGCCTATTTAGCAGGTACCCACCTCAGTTTTATATATTTTACTTCATGAATGCTAATTGTAAGCATGTTATTTTTAGCATGCTAACTTTTTTTTGCTAATTCTGCAGGTATACACCTCAGTGACAAATAGTTGACTTGACAAATGATGCTTGTTAGCATGCTAATTTTAGTATGCTAGTTTTTTTTTTCTTTTTAGCCAATTTTGTAGGTATACACCTCCTGTCGTATATGCATGTAATTGTTAGCATGCTAGCATTTTGAAATTGAACACACGTTACAGTTAGCATTTTAGCATGCTAAAGTTGTCATGCTAGGGTTTTTTTTAGCTAATTTATCAGGTACACAACTCAGTGTCATGTATTTGTGCATTTCATTAATGCTAACTGTAATGCTAATTTTGCAGGTATGACAAATAGTTTACTTGACAAATGAGGCCTGTTAGCATGCTAATGTTAGTAGACTAGATTTTCTTAGCTTACTTTGTAGGTAAACACCTCAGTGTCATACATTATTTTGGTATTTCATTAGTGCTAACTAAGAATTTTAGCCTATTTAGCAGGTACCCACCTCAGTTTTATATATTTTACTTCATGAATGCTAATTGTAAGCATGTTATTTTTAGCATGCTAACGTTTTTGCTAATTTTGCAGGTATACACCTCAGTGACAAATAGTTGACTTGACAAATGATGCTTGTTAGCATGCTAATTTTAGTATGCTAGATTTTTTTTTTTTTTTTTTTAGCCAATTTTGTAGGTATACACCTGTCGTATATGCATGTAATTGTTAGCATGCTAGCATTTTGAAATTGAACACACGTTACAGTTAGCATTTTAGCATGCTAAAGTTATCATGCTAGGTTTTTTTTAACTAATTTATCAGGTACACAACTCAGTGTCATGTATTTGTGCATTTCATTAATGCTAACTGTAAGCACACTATTTTTAGCATGCTAATTTTGCAGGTATAAATTACTTGACAAATGAGGCCTGTTAGCATGCTAATGTTAGTAGGTAGATTTTCTTAGCTTACTTTGTAGGTAAACACCTCAGTGTCATACATTATTTTGGTGCTAAGAATGCTAGCTAGTTAGTTTTTTTTTTAGCCAATTTAGCAGGTATAGTGTCATATATTTTATTTCATGAATGCTAATTGTTAGCATTTTAATTTTAGCATGCTAACGTTTTTTTGCTAATTTTGCAGGTATACACCTCAGTGACAAATGATGCCTGTTAGCATGCTAGATTTTTTTTTAGCTAATTTAGCATTAGTGCTAACCGTAAGCATGCTATTGTTAGCATGTTAGCATAGTAGTGCAAGCATACTAGTTGTTTATGGTTTTTAGCTCATTTTGCTCATATTTTTTCTTACTTGACGCTATCTGGCCAGCGTGCTAACTGTTAGCATTTTCAGTTTGGCTCTTCAGCGTTGACACAAAATGTATTTTTAAAGTAAATAAAGAATATTTAGTACTGGTTTTGGAAGGTTTGAACGAGAGAAAAACGTCCCCCGCATCCTTTGAGTTGTCAGTTTGTCTCCGCAGTCTCTGCTTGGCTGCTCTGTGCCCTCAGTCTCCACTGGGAGCGTGAGGTCATCGCATTCTTGTCCTGGTGCTGAGTACTGGCCGATGCGTTCAATGTCACTCGGGTTTCACAGCTCCCGCCTTCACCCCACACGGCCGAGGAGTCCTCCAAGTTCCCCAAGTAAAGGAGGCGGAGCCAACAGGTGGACAGAAGCACTTTTTATTAATTGAGGTCACACATGAACTGGCGACTCCTGTAGGTATGACAGGTTCTTTTTCACAGTTTGGCTTTTTTCCTGAGGTCCCTGAAGGCATCTTAGGAAGGAAGTAACGCCCATTTTTGGCATTTCGGATGCAACGCTCACGTATTTTGGTTTGTTCTTGGAACTGAAGTTTGAGTTGAAGGGCAGGAAAACACTTGAAGACAATAAGAATAATTCACCTTTAATCATCGTTGTTTGAACTACATTATTTTGAGGCTTTCTAGTTGCCTTTATTGTCCAGGGTGGTGTTTATCATTAATAACTGGCGGGAGGAGTGATGGCCTTAACTACATGACACGTCTATGTTGAAGACTTGCTTGTGCTCGTGTGTGAGCCACTTTCATTAGATTTTCACTTTGTGGATTATTTTGAGGCTTTCTAGTTGCCTTTATTGTCCAAGGTGGTGTTTATCATTAATAACTGGCGGGAGGAGTGATGGCCTTAACTACATGACACGTCTATGTTGAAGGCTTGCTTGTGCTCGTGTGTGAGCCACTTTCATTAGATTTTCACTTTGTGGATTATTTTGAGGCTTTCTAGTTGCCTTTATTGTCCAAGGTGGTGTTTATCATTAATAACTGGCGGGAGGAGTGATGGCCTTAACTACATTACACGTCTATGTTGAAGGCTTGCTTGTGCTCGTGTGTGAGCCACTTTCATTAGATTTTCACTTTGTGGATTATTTTGAGGCTTTCTAGTTGCCTTTATTGTCCAAGGTGGTGTTTATCATTAATAACTGGCGGGAGGAGTGATGGCCTTAACTACATGACACGTCTATGTTGAAGACTTGCTTGTGCTCGTGTGTGAGCCACTTTGATTAGATTTTCACTTTGTGGATTATTTTGAGTTTTTCTAGTTGCCTTTATTGTCCAAGGTGGTGTTTATCATTAATAACTGGCGGGAGGAGTGATGGCCTTAACTACATGACACGTCTATGTTGAAGACTTGCTTGTGCTCGTGTGTGAGCCACTTTCATTAGATTTTCACTTTGTGGATTATTTTGAGGCTTTCTAGTTGCCTTTATTGTCCAAGGTGGTGTTTATCATTAATAACTGGCGGGAGGAGTGATGGCCTTAACTACATTACACGTCTATGTTGAAGACTTGCTTGTGCTCGTGTGTGAGCCACTTTGATTACATTTTCACTTTGTGGATTATTTTGAGGCTTTCTAGTTGCCTTTATTGTCCAAGGTGGTGTTTATCATTAATAACTGGCGGGAGGAGTGATGGTCTTAACTACGTAACATGTCTATGTTGAAGACTTGCTTGTGCTCGTGTGTGAGCCACTTTCATTAGATTTTCACTTTGTGGATTATTTTGAGGCTTTCTAGTTGCCTTTATTGTCCAGGGTGGTGTTTATCATTAATAACTGGCGGGAGGAGCGATGGCCTTAACTACATGACACGTCTATGTTGAAGACTTGCTTGTGCTCGTGTGTGAGCCACTTTCATTAGATTTTCACTTTGTGGATTATTTTGAGGCTTTCTAGTTGCCTTTATTGTCCAAGGTGGTGGTTATCATTAATAACTGGCGGGAAGAGCAATGGCCTTAACTACATGACACGTCTATGTTGAAGACTTGCTTGTGCTCGTGTGTGAGCCACTTTCATTAGATTTTCACTTTGTGGATTATTTTGAGGCTTTCTAGTTGCCTTTATTGTCCAAGGTGGTGTTTATTATTAATAACTGGCGGGAGGAGTGATGGCCTTAACTACAAGACACGTCTATGTTGAAGACTTGCTTGTGCTCGTGTGTGAGCCACTTTCATTAGATTTTCACTTTGTGGATTATTTTGAGGCTTTCTAGTTGCCTTTATTGTCCAAGGTGGTGTTTATCATTAATAACTGGCGGGAGGAGTGATGGCCTTAACTACATTACACGTCTATGTTGAAGACTTGCTTGTGCTCGTGTGTGAGCTACTTTCATTAGATATTCACTTTGTGGATTATTTTGAGGCTTTCTAGTTTCCTTTATTGTCCAAGGTGGTGTTTATCATTAATAACTGGCGGGAGGAGTGATGGCCTTAACTACATGACACGTCTATGTTGAAGACTTGCTTGTGCTCGTGTGTGAGCCACTTTGATTACATTTTCACTTTGTGGATTATTTTGAGGCTTTCTAGTTGCCTTTATTGTCCAAGGTGGTGTTTATCATTAATAACTGGCGGGAGGAGTGATGGCCTTAACTACATTACACGTCTATGTTGAAGACTTGCTTGTGCTTGTGTGTGAGCCACTTTGATTAGATTTTCACTTTGTGGATTATTTTGAGGCTTTCTAGTTGCCTTTATTGTCCAAGGTGGTGTTTATCATTAATAACTGGCGGGAGGAGTGATGGCCTTAACTACATGACACGTCTATGTTGAAGACTTGCTTGTGCTCGTGTGTGAGCCACTTTCATTAGATTTTCACTTTGTGGATTATTTTGAGGCTTTCTAGTTGCCTTTATTGTCCAAGGTGGTGTTTATCATTAATAACTGGCGGGAGGAGTGATGGCCTTAACTACATGACACGTCTATGTTGAAGACTTGCTTGTGCTCGTGTGTGAGCCACTTTGATTACATTTTCACTTTGTGGATTATTTTGAGGCTTTCTAGTTGCCTTTATTGTCCAAGGTGGTGTTTATCATTAATAACTGGCGGGAGGAGTGATGGCCTTAACTACATGACACGTCTATGTTGAAGACTTGCTTGTGCTCGTGTGTGAGCCACTTTCATTAGATTTTCACTTTGTGGATTATTTTGAGGCTTTCTAGTTGCCTTTATTGTCCAATGTGGTGTTTATCATAACTGGCGGGAGGAGTGATGGCCTTAACTACATGACACGTCTATGTTGAAGACTTGCTTGTGCTCGTGTGTGAGCCACTTTGATTACATTTTCACTTTGTGGATTATTTTGAGGCTTTCTAGTTGCCTTTATTGTCCAATGTGGTGTTTATCATTAATAACTGGCGGGAGGAGTGATGGTCTTAACTACGTAACGTGTCTATGTTGAAGACTTGCTTGTGCTCTTGTGCATGTGTGAAGCAGTACAGGTAGATTTTCACTTTGTGGACTATTTTGAGGCTTTCTAGTTGTCTTTATTGTTCAAAGTGGTGTTTATCATTAATAACTGGCGGGAGGAGCGATGGCATTAATTGAATAACATGTCAACATTGTGCACAAGCTTGTGCATAAACTTTGCCTTTTTGGATTATTTTAAGTCATTCTGTTAAATTTTGTTCTGCAAGGTGGCCATCATTAATAGACTAATAACTGGTGGGAGGAGCAGTGGCATTTATTGTGTGGAATGTCAACAATGTGCCTATAGGTGAGTTTTTACGTTTTGGATTATTTTGAGTCACTCTGTTTTATTTTGCAAGTTGGCCGTTGTTAATACATCAATAACTGGTGGGTGGAGCAGTGGCATTAATTGTATGGCATGTCAACGTTGTGGCTGAGCTTTGACTTTTTGGATTATTTTGAGTCATTCTGTTTATTTGTATTTTGCAAAATGGCCATCATTAATACATCAATAACTGGTGGGAGGAGCAATGACTTTAATTGAATGACGCGTCAACATCGTGCTTGTGGGTGAGTTTTTACATTTTGGATTATTTTGAGTCATTCTGCTTTTTTAAGAAATGAAAGGTGGCCATCATTAATACATCAATAACTGGTGGGAGGAGCAATGACTTTAATTGAATGACATGTCAATGTAGTGCTTGTGGGTGAGTTTTTGCATTTTGGATTATTTTGAGTCATAATGTTTATTTTAGCAATTAAAGGTGGCCATCATAAGTACATCAATAACTGGTGGGCGGAGCAATGACTTTAATTGAATGACACGTCAACATCATGCTTGAGGGTGAGTTTTTGCATTTTGGATTATTTTGAGTCATAATGTTTATTTTAACAAATAAAGGTGGCCATCATTAGTACATCAATAACTGGTGGGAGGAGCAATGACTAATTAAATGACATGTCAACATCATGGTTGAGGGTGAGTTTTTACATTTTGGATTATTTTGAGTCATTCCGCTTGTTTTAATAATGAAAGGTGGCAATCATTAATACATCAATAACTGGTGGAAGGAGCAATAGCATTAATTGAAAAACCCATCGCTATCGTGCACGTGCTTGTGGGTGAGGTTTGCCTTTTTGGATTATTTTGAGTCATTCTGCTTTTTTAAGAAATGAAAGGTGGCCATCATTAATACATCAATAACTGGTGGGAGGAGCAATGACTTTAATTGAATGACATGTCAACGTAGTGCTTGTGGGTGAGTTTTTGCGTTTTGGATTATTTTGAGTCATAATGTTTATTTTAACAATTAAAGGTGGCCATCATAAGTACATCAATAACTGGTGGGCGGAGCAATGACTTTAATTGAATGACACGTCAACATCATGCTTGAGGGTGAGTTTTTACATTTTGGATTATTTTGAGTCATTCCGCCTATTTTAATAATGAAAGGTGGCAATCATTAATACATCAATAACTGGTGGAAGGAGCAATAGCATTAATTGAAAAACCCGTCGCCATCGTGCACGTGCTTGTCGGTGAGGTTTGCCTTTTTGGATTATCTTGAGTCATTCTGCCTATTCTAATAATGAGAGGTGGCCGTCATTAATACATAAAATAACTGGTGGGAGGAGCAATGACTTTAATTGAATGACATGTCAATGTAGTGCTTGTGGGTACATTTTTGCATGTTGGATTATTTTGAGTCATAATGTTTATTTTAACAATTAAAGGTGGCCATCATAAGTACATCAATAACTGGTGGGCGGAGCAATGACTTTAATTGAATGACACGTCAACATCATGCTTGAGGGTGAGTTTTTACATTTTGGATTATTTTGAGTCATTCCGCTTATTTTAATAATGAAAGGTGGCAATCATTAATACATTAATAACTGGTGGGTGGAGCAATGACTTTAATTGAATGACACGCCAACATCATGCTTGAGGGTGAGTTTTTACATTTTGGATTATTTTGAGTCATTCCGCTTGTTTTAATAATGAAAGGTGGCAATCTTTAATACATCAATAACTGGTGGGAGGAGCAATGACTTTAATTGAATGACATGTCAACGTAGTGCTTGTGGGTGAGTTTTTGCATTTTGGATTATTTTGAGTCATAATGTTTATTTTAACAATTAAAGGTGGCCATCATAAGTACATCAATAACTGGTGGAAGTAGCAATGACTTTAATTAAATGACACGTCAACATCATGCTTGAGGGTGAGTTTTTACATTTTGGATTATTTTGAGTCATTCCGCTTATTTTAACAATTAAAGGTGGCCATCATTAATACATTAATAACTGGTGGGTGGAGCAATTACTTTAATTAAATGACACGTCAATATCATGCTTGAGGGTGAGTTTTTACATTTTGGATTATTTTGAGTCATTCCGCTTATTTTAACAATTAAAGGTGGCCATCATTAATACATTAATAACTGGTGGGTGGAGCAATTACTTTAATTAAATGACACGTCAATATCATGCTTGAGGGTGAGTTTTTACATTTTGGATTATTTTGAGTCATTCCGCTTATTTTAATAATGAAAGGTGGCAATCGTTAATACATCAATAACTGGTGGAAGGAGCAATAGCATTCATTCAAAAACCTGTCGCCATCGTGCACGTGCTTGTGGGTGAGGTTTGCCTTTTTGGATTATCTTGAGTCATTCTGCCTATTCTAATAATGAAAGGTGGCCGTCATTAATACATAAAATAACTGGTGGGAGGAGCAATGACTTTAATTGAATGACGCGTCAACATCGTGCTTGTGGGTGACTTTTTACATTTTGGATTATTTTGAGTCATTCTGCTTTTTTAAGAAATGAAAGGTGGCCATCATTAATACATGAATAACTGGTGGGAGGAGCAATGACTTTAATTGAATGACATGTCAATGTAGTGCTTGTGGGTGAGTTTTTGCATTTTGGATTATTTTGAGTCATAATGTTTATTTTAACAATTAAAGGTGGCCATCATAAGTACATCAATAACTGGTGGGCTGAGCAATGACTTTAATTGAATGACACGTCAACATCATGCTTGAGGGTGAGTTTTTACATTTTGGATTATTTTGAGTCATTCCGCTTATTTTAATAATGAAAGGTGGCAATCATTAATACATTAATAACTGGTGGGTGGAGCAATGACTTTAATTGAATGACACGTCAACATCATGCTTGAGGGTGAGATTTTACATTTTGGATTATTTTGAGCCATTCCGCTTATTTTAATAATGAAAGGTGGCCATCATTAATACATCAATAACTGGTGGAAGGAGCAATAGCATTAATTGAAAAACCCGTCGCCATCGTGCACGTGCTTGTCGGTGAGGTTTGCCTTTTTGGATTATCTTGAGTCATTCTGCCTATTCTAATAATGAGAGGTGGCCGTCATTAATACATAAAATAACTGGTGGGAGGAGCAATGACTTTAATTGAATGACATGTCAATGTAGTGCTTGTGGGTAAATTTTTGCATGTTGGATTATTTTGAGTCATAATGTTTATTTTAACAATTAAAGGTGGCCATCATAAGTACATCAATAACTGGTGGGCGGAGCAATGACTTTAATTGAATGACACGTCAACATCATGCTTGAGGGTGAGTTTTTACATTTTGGATTATTTTGAGTCATTCCGCTTATTTTAACAATTAAAGGTGGCCATCATTAATACATTAATAACTGGTGGGTGGAGCAATTACTTTAATTAAATGACACGTCAATATCATGCTTGAGGGTGAGTTTTTACATTTTGGATTATTTTGAGTCATTCCGCTTATTTTAATAATGAAAGGTGGCAATCGTTAATACATCAATAACTGGTGGAAGGAGCAATAGCATTCATTCAAAAACCTGTCGCCATCGTGCACGTGCTTGTGGGTGAGGTTTGCCTTTTTGGATTATCTTGAGTCATTCTGCCTATTCTAATAATGAAAGGTGGCCGTCATTAATACATAAAATAACTGGTGGGAGGAGCAATGACTTTAATTGAATGACGCGTCAACATCGTGCTTGTGGGTGAGTTTTTACATTTTGGATTATTTTGAGTCATTCTGCTTTTTTAAGAAATGAAAGGTGGCCATCATTAATACATGAATAACTGGTGGGAGGAGCAATGACTTTAATTGAATGACATGTCAATGTAGTGCTTGTGGGTGAGTTTTTGCATTTTGGATTATTTTGAGTCATAATGTTTATTTTAACAATTAAAGGTGGCCATAAGTACATCAATAACTGGTGGGCTGAGCAATGACTTTAATTGAATGACACGTCAACATCATGCTTGAGGGTGAGTTTTTACATTTTGGATTATTTTGAGTCATTCCGCTTATTTTAATAATGAAAGGTGGCAATCATTAATACATTAATAACTGGTGGGTGGAGCAATGACTTTAATTGAATGACACGTCAACATCATGCTTGAGGGTGAGTTTTTACATTTTGGATTATTTTGAGCCATTCCGCTTATTTTAATAATGAAAGGTGGCAATCATTAATACATCAATAACTGGTGGAAGGAGCAATAGCATTAATTGAAAAACCCGTCGCCATCGTGCACGTGCTTGTCGGTGAGGTTTGCCTTTTTGGATTATCTTGAGTCATTCTGCCTATTCTAATAATGAGAGGTGGCCGTCATTAATACATAAAATAACTGGTGGGAGGAGCAATGACTTTAATTGAGTGACATGTCAACATTCTGCTTGTGGGTGAGTTTTTACATTTTGGATTATTTTGAGTCATTCTGCTTATTTTAATAATGAAAGGTGGCAATGGCAATAATGGATCCTCTTAGCAGCAACAGAGTGGATGTAAATAAATATCATCATCACTTGGCAAGGTGACTTCAAAAGGGCGTACTGTCCCTTTAAGAAGCGTCACACAAAGTAACAAAGTGGCCCCTGAGACTTGTCGCACCTTTGTCGCCATGGCAACACAAAACTCTTCCAAATAGCACTTGTTCAACACGCACTTGACACTTGTCTCATATTCCCACACAAATATTGTCACAGTTCTTTCACATTACATACCCTCAATTCTGGAATGTAAGCCGCAACTTTTTTTTCCTACGCTTTGATTCCTGCAGCTTATAAAACAGCGCCGCTAATTTATGGATTTTTCTTGACTGACGGCCATATACGCATATATATATATATATATATTTTTAAAACAAGCAAATACACTGAGAAGGTATTTTATTGTTTGTGCTACGGCGCCATCTTTTGGACGAGTCCATAGCGTTTCTACTCGTACGGATAACTTCATTCATCGGCCCAAGCAAAGTTTGTAAGTTTTTCAATATAACTAAAACTATTCTTACTTATTAAACCATCCCGCGTGTGATGTCTTGTCAGGGTGTTTTCATGCATATTTGTACGTGCTATCGTAATGTCATCAAGCTAGCGTCGTTAGCATCGGCTAATATGCTAACAGGTTAACGGGTGTCTGTGTTAGTATTATTAACTTACAACGGGATTCTTCTTGTATTGTTTCACTTTCGCAAATCCCTCAGTAAATTCACCAAAACGTCACCGTGGAGTTATTGGGTCTGTTTAGCTGATTGGCGGGTCCATGATTATGACTTCTGTTTTGTTCGATCGGCCGTTTTACTGCCATGTTACAGACAATTAAGGTATGTAAATAAACATTTACAGAATATTTCTGTGTAAATAAGTCATTTCACAAGGTATATATCTGCGGCTTATAGTCCGGTGCGGCTAATATACGGGATACAAATTCCTTCTGAAATTTAGTGGGTGCGGCTTACATACCAGTATGCTTTGTAGTCTGGAAAATACGGTAATATTCCATTAAATGGGGGGAAAAAAACTGTTATTTTTTGGACTAACAGATGCTACATGGCTTCGTTTCGAAACAATTAAGGTATGTAAATAAACATTTACAGAATATCTCTTTGTAAATAAGTCATTTCACAAGGTATATATATGCGGCTTATAGTCCGGTGCGGCTAATATACGGGATAAAAATTCCTTCTGAAATTTTAGTGGGTCCGGCTTACATACCAGTATGCTTTGTAGTCTGGAAAATACGGTAATATTCCACTAAATGGGGGAAAGAAAAAAAAAATGTTATTTTGTAGACTAATAGATACTACATAGCTTCGTTTGGAAACAATTAAGGTATGTAAATAAACATTTACAGAATATTTCTGTGTAAATAAGTCATTTCGCAAGGTATATATCTGTGACTTATAGTCCGGTGTGGCTAATATATGGGATAAAAATTCCTTCTGAAATTTAGTGGGTGCGGCTTACATACCAGTATGCTTTGTAGTCTGGAAAATACGGTAATATTCCACTAAATGGGGAAAAAACCAAACATGTTATTTTGTAGACTAACAGATACTACATAGCTTCGTTTGGAAACAATTAAGGTATGTAAATAAACATTTACAGAATATTTCTGTGTAAATAAGTCATTTCGCAAGGTATATATCTGCGACTTATAGTCCGGTGTGGCTAATATACGGGATAAAAATTCCTTCTGAAATTTAGTGGGTGCGGCTTACATACCAGTATGCTTTGTAGTCTGGAAAATATGGTAATATTCCATTAAATGGGGGGAAAAAACAGTTATTTTTTGGACTAACAGATACTACGTGGCTTCGTTTCGAAACAATTAAGGTATGTAAATAAACATTTACAGAATATCTCTATGTAAATAAGTCATTTCACAAGGTATATATATGCGGCTTATAGTCCGGTGCGGCTAATATATGGGATAAAAATTCCTTCTGAAATTTAGTGGGTGCGGCTTACATACCAGTATGCTTTGTAGTCTGGAAAATACGGTAATATTCTACTAAATGGGAAAAAAAAAAAAAAAGGTTATTTTGTAGACTAACAGATACTACATAGCTTCGTTTCAAAACAATTAAGGTATGTAAATAAACATTTACAGAATATTTCTGTGTAAATAAGTCATTTCGCAAGGTTTATATCTGCGACTTATAGTCCGGTGTGGCTAATATACGGGATAAAAATTCCTTCTGAAATTTAGTGGGTGCGACTTACATACCAGTATGCTTTGTAGTCTGGAAAATATGGTAATATTCCAGTAAATGGGAAAAAAACAAACATGTTATTTTGTAGACTAACAGATGCTACATGGCTTCGTTTGGAAACAATTAAGGTATGTAAATAAACATTTACAGAATATTTCTGTGTAAATAAGTCATTTCACAAGGTATATATCTGCGGCTTATAGTCCGGTGCGGCTAATAAATGGGATAAAAATTCCTTCTGAAATTTAGTGGGTGCGGCTTACATACCAGTATGCTTTGTAGTCTGGAAAATACGGTAATATTCTACTAAATGGGAAAAAAAAAAAAAAGAAGTTATTTTGTAGACTAACAGATGCTACATGGCTTGTTTGGAAACAATTAAGGTATGTAAATAAACATGTACAGAATATTTCTGTGTAAATAAGTCATTTCACAAGGTATATATCTGCGGCTTATAGTCCGGTGCGGCTAATATACGGGATACAAATTCCTTCTGAAATTTAGTGGGTGCGGCTTACATACCAGTATGCTTTGTAGTCTGGAAAATACGGTAATATTCCAGTAAATGGGGAAAAAACCAAACATGTTATTTTGTAGACTAACAGATGCTACATGGCTTTGTTTGGAAACAATTAAGGTATGTAAATAAACATTTACAGAATATTTCTGTGTAAATAAGTCATTTCACAAGGTATATATCTGCGGCTTATAGTCCGGTGCGGCTAATATATGGGATAAAAATTCCTTCTGAAATTTAGCGGGTGTGGCTTACATACCAGTATGCTGTGTAGTCTGGAAAATACGGTAATATTCCACTAAATGGGGGGGGAACTGTTATTTTGTAGACTAACAGATACTACATAGCTTCGTTTGGAAACAATTAAGGTATGTAAATAAACATTTACAGAATATTTCTGTGTAAATAAGTCATTTCACAAGGTATATATATCTGCGGCTTATAGTCCGGTGTGGCTAATATACGGGATAAAAATTCCTTCTGAAATTTAGTGGGTGCGGCTTACATACCAGTATGCTTTGTAGTCTGGAAAATACGGTAATATTCCAGTAAATGGGGAAAAAAAAAAAAACATGTTATTTTGTAGACTAACAGATGCTACATGGCTTTGTTTGGAAACAATTAAGGTATGTAAATAAACATTTACAGAATATTTCTGTGTAAATAAGTCATTTCACAAGGTATATATCTGCGGCTTATAGTCCGGTGTGGCTAATAAATGGGATAAAAATTCCTTCTGAAATTTAATGGGTGCGACTTACATACCAGTATGCTTTGTAGTCTGGAAAATACGGTAATATTCCACTAAATGGAAAAAAAAAAAACTGTTATTTTGTAGACTAACAGATACTACATAGCTTCGTTTGGAAACAATTAAGGTATGTAAATAAACATTTACAGAATATCTCTATGTAAATAAGTAATTTCACAAGGTATATATCTGCGGCTTATAGTCCGATGCGACTAATATATGGAAAACTGTTTTTTTCTAAAAATGTAGTGGTTGTGGCTTATATAGCGGTGCGCTTTATGGTCCGGAAAATAGGGTATGTTGTACCGTATATCTGATCTTTTTCCACTGAAAAATGAAAGCATTAGGGCTCCTCACACTTTAGCGACCGTTAAAGGTCCCAAAAGGGTCTCAGTCATTAAAGTGTTAAAAAATAAGCAATATATATTATTATTATTATTATTTCCTTCCACACTTAAATATTTATGGATCAACTTCAGATTCATCTATTGACATCATTTTTTATTTTTCTCAATATTTTATGCCCTTTTCTTGGCCCAAGGAAAACCTTGCAAAAGCACAACATTTGCAATATTTCCCCTAAAACATTTGAAGTCGTGGCCTCCCTAAATAGGTCAACAAACTCCAAACAGACTAAAAGTGTTAAAAATGAAAAAAAAAAATCATATATTGTGTTTAACTTTCAACACTTAAATCTGTAGGTCAGTGGTGGTCACACCTTTTCCTCCAAGTAGCACCTAAGAAAAAAAGGTGTCTCTCCAAATCGCACCATAATGTGCAACATAGCAACACAGTAGCGTACTAGGCCTAAGTATGCATTAAACACAAGGCAGTTTTTGTTGGGTTTTTTTACCAGTATATTTAGTATTTTTGGCCACACAGTTTGAACAGTAACACTGTGTTTGAATATAAGAATTCTTTGGCGTGCCACTAGATGGAGCCTGCGAGTCACTATATCCACTTCAGATCTTTCCAAAGTTGTTATTTTTTGAGCAATGACTGTTTTAAAGTAAAAATAGTGTTTTTTTTTAAATAGGCCTTTAAAAATTATTAATTTAATATTTAAAAAATACATTCTGAACTGAGGTTTATTTTTTTATTTTTTTTTGTTGGACTATCTTTTTTTTTTTTTTTATATTATTTACATTTGTTTAAAATGTATGTGTTCATGTTCAACTTAAAAGCTTTTAAAAGATGCAAAATAACCCTCATCACTGAACTATGATGTCATTAAACAAACGATGATGCAAGTCCCGGGAAATGACGTTCGAAGTCGGGAGTTTTTTCTTTTGGCACCGACTGTCTTCACTTCCGTCTTGTTTCGGGATGAAAAAGAAGCTGGAAAAAGTCAGAGGTAGGCTTCACGCACGTCTTAAATACCCTGATATGATTGCCAAAAAGAAAAGAAAGAAAAAAACAACGGAAAAAGTGCCTAAATCATATTAATATAAATAACTTAAAATACAAGAAATAAATAGATATATCTTCAAATGCACCGTTACCCTTGAAAGCCTCGTCACCACCCCCAAACACTCCGGTCTTAAGTGCTGAACTAGCATATTTTTGGACCGGTACGTCAGTTTGGGGATGTACTTTGACAGGAAACACGCCGGTACTTGGAAGGACGCTTCCACCTTTACAAACAAAACAGACCCGGGGCCTAAAAGCAGACCAAAAAAGGGACCCGGCTGACCCCGAAAACTGATTCTTCTTTTTGGGTTCACATTGCGATTTCAAAGAGGAGTCACTTCTCTTTCTAATCCACTTCATTAGGCACTAGAGTGGCCGAGGCAAGGCACCGTCAACCTGGATCACAGTAGGAAGGGGGTTCATGTGGCACCACCGGGGCGGGTGCACTATCCGCTGTAGCCGCCAGATGGCAGTAAAGTGTTGAAACACTTCAAATGGGACAAAAAGATCAACCTCCTCTCTTCCTCTGGTGAGATCCACTCAGGAATAAGACCACATGAATCCCTTCCCTACAGTCGGGCTTCAACCGAACCAAATCCAGTTTTAATCGTGCGGAGTGTTCTCGCGTATAAGGGAGCGAGTGTGGAACCACCCGAAAGCACCTTGGAGTCTTCAGTCGGATGTTGCTCATCTGGTCTCAGGCCTTCAGACACGACCTGGATCCTTACAAAGAGCATTCAAGAACTCTCCTGTGCTTTCTCCATCAATATGGCAGCGGCAAGCTCCTGAGCGTCCGTCAGGTGAGGGTTCCGAGTCATCACCGTCCTCACCAAGTCGGCCGGGAAGATGCCGCAGAGGTTAAGAAACACCGTCTGCCTTCGGTCCTGGTACTGACCCATAAAGGAGGGCTCACGGTGCAGGATGGCGGACGGAAGGGGCGGTTTCGCCGCGATGTGCGGCAGTGAGGTATGTCTACTCCAAGGAGAAGACCAGACGTTCTCAGGAACATCAGGAAGGTTCTGGAGGGGAAACAGATCGTAACAAGGTCTTGGGGGCTGCTGGTAGTGCTGGTCCCAGTTCACTTGAGGCTGCTGCTGTTGTCGTAGCTCGGAATAGTTCCGTCTGGGAAGAAAAGCGGACCCTTCGTGCATTCTGGATTCCTGTAGCCGATCTTCTTGCCAAAGAGAACTTGTCAGATTACAGCCCAGAAGGGATCCCTGAGTGCTGGATGCTTGAAGTGGACGTAGCGTAGGACTAAAACGGTCACCTGGATGTTGGCTCAGCAACGAATGCTGAAAATGGGTGGGTAAAATGGGAGCAGCTGCAGATAGGAAGGGATGTAGTGGACTACGTGAGGGAGGTTTGTCCGCGTCAAAATCGGGTCTTCTTCTAACGGTGTGCTGGCTCAGACCCGGTGGACTACGACCAACGGGTCGGACATACTGGTTGGAGCAGCGATGAGGGGTGTGAGGAAGGCAGTGTTGGCGGTGGTGATGGTGGCATGTAGACCTGTCGTCGAACACAGGGTCAGGAGAGAAGATTTCACAGCTGACATTGCAGTCACTCCTGCAGTCAGAGGGAAGATACCGTGCTCGAAGATCAGCTGGGAAGATGCGCTCTGGACTCTCTGGAGCAGGGAGTCTGAGGATAGAAGAGGTCTTCACCAGGGAGCTGCAGCCCAACACTGGAGACTCGGATCGATAGTAACGTTCAGTAGTTCTCGGCCTTGTGGATCCACTGAATCCACCATCAGACCCTAGATGGTATTCCCGTCTATCCAGGTTGCCTGAGAAAGAAGGCTTCCCTTCCAAGGGTTGCCCAAAGATGCTTCTACTACAGCTCGTGCTTCCCCTGCATGCTTCTACTTTGGACTGCACTCGAAGCTGGTCGTCCAGGAGATCTGTGAGGGAAGTCCGAGGGCTGAACTGTTTCTTTAGGCTTACCCGGCAGGACTCAGACAGATCCTCTGCCTGGCCTGGCGTTAGGTTCTTGGCCATCAGGGTGTCTTCCATCTGGCCTTTAGACACCGCTGAGGATATTCTGGCGCTGGCACGGAGCTCGTCCGCTACAGAACGCTGAGGCTGGCTGCCTCGTTCAGGGTGGTAGAACTTGCACTTGTGGCCATACGTACACTTCTTGCCTAAGAAAGGAACAGATTAGTACACGTAGTACTGGATGAACAGTTCTTGACTCTACAGGAATCCATCTTTTTTACCGTAAGGACATGGCTGTTTCCTGTGTTCTGGAATAATGGGTCTCTTCCTGAGAAAGTTCTCCAAGCTGGGGCCATGGCGTCCAAGTGGGTCATCTGGGGGCATGAATCTAAATACACATTCGGTAGATCAAGAAGATTAATAAAATCATTCACCCTCCTTTGGGAGTCTTACAAGGGCATCAAATACTTTAGCACATCAGACCATCAGAATGTAAACGATTAGGTGACCAATTTGGAATTCAACCTAAAGGAAAACCAGTTGGTCCCTCTCAGTGGATTTTCTGACTTATTTGGCTTTTGGTCGTGTTCACCCTCTTACAGGTTGTTCAGACCAAGATGTGTTCAGGTTCTGAGGGACTGCTGTGGTTCTTTTCTTGCGTTGGGCTGCTTACTTGTCATTGACAAAGGAGTACATTAGCAGCCGCTCGTCGATGAACTTCTTCCACTCCGGTTTCTCGTTGGCCAGATCGCGATAGTTGTCATTGGACACGATGATGCCGTCGGACTCGTAGGCCAGCTTGACGATGAAGCGGTCATCGTAACAGACCACCCGGCGTCCTTGCACGCGGCGAGACGGCGTGAAGACCAGGATCTTGTCCTTTTCCAGTTGCCGTAGGACTTCCTGGTCTGTGAAAATAGTTTGGATAAATCTCTTGACATTTGTCTGAAAGATCCGTGTGTGGGTTACCTGTGATGAGAGCGTCCGGACGCGATTGCTCCTTCCTCCAGGCGGGGACAAAAACGGTGATGTCATGGTGACCTTGCTCCAGAAACCAATCAACAGCCAGTTGGATGCCTTGACAGGAGAAGACTTCCTTATTCCCATGACTGAAAGAGAAGAAGGGACATGCTCACATGCTAGTCTTCAACTCTGATAAGAAACTAACGCCTGACTGAGCCCACTAGGAGTCTTGCAGGCCTAAGATTTTTAAAAGAGACTTAAGACGTCTGCTGAACACCTCAACAAATACTCAAAAATCAGGGACTTTTAAAGTCCTGTTCTGTTTTATATGATGAACTTGGTTCATTTTCAAGTAAACTCTACATTTCTTACCTCATTGCCACGTTGCTCCCGTCCACCACAACGGGCCGAAGGTTGTCTTTGTCCTCCAGTAGTTTGGAGGAGCACAGCAGCCTGAAGGAGTCCGTTGAAGATGAGGAGTACATCAGGGAGGAAGAAGGAGCCTGTGTACCTCCACCTCCAGGCGGCTCCACATCAGCTTTGGTCCCCAGTTTGACCAGTTCTCCCAGGATATCGTTGATGAGTGCTGCCGGGCCCAGTTTGTGCAGCACCAGCAGCACCAGTTCTTCAGAGTAGCCCAGCTTCAGAGCAAAATCCACTTTGCTGCGACAGTCAGTGGCGGCCTGAATATTAGGGGATATTTGCACCAATTGGTTTGGTACCGGGTCCAGCCCGGCGGGGGAGTCACTGTTCGGGGCCTGGATGCGTTCATCTTCACTGTCCCCGCCCTCCTCGGAGAAGCTGCTGCTGAAGCTAACGCTGCTGCTATCCAGACTGCTGGTGCTGTCGCTGAGGGCGCCGGAGTCCACAGTTGCGACATTCCCGTCATCTTTTGCGGCACCCAAACCTTCTGGCCGCTCAGCGCCTTCCACGTGGAGGTAGTCCAGATCCAGCCCCGGGCCTGTCCCATCCTCCGGATGGTCCCTCAGGCCCATGAAGCTGTCTCACTCATCCAGACCTACGCCCTCTCGGACCTCCAGGGCACCTGAGGCACCTTACGGGTTGTCAATCGGAAGATTTGATTTAATCCGCTCGTTTGGTGCCTGAGTTTAACTCTCACCTAGAAGACAGAAGAAGCTCTTTATTGTCAGTGCGCAAGTACAACGACATTCCATTTTCAGCACCGTTCAAGAGTAGAAATAGTCTGTACAGGATAACAGAACAAGAACCCGGATAGGCTCATGGGCCAAGGAAAAAAACTTGATAAGCACTTATGCATATGTTACGACACAGAAACCACGAGACTTGCAACAAGAGGGGCGATGAAGGGGTGCGTGCCAGAGGTGCTATAGCTGCATCTCTTCTGCAGCCGTCCTAAGACCGTAGGGTTTGGGGCTATGTGCAAAGTGTGTCACATGACTAATCTGAGGTTCTCACGGAGGTCACCCATTGGCCAATTGACCTGATCTAGGAGGACGCGCCCAGGAAGTCGCAGGAAATGGATTCTATTATTGCTTTATTGGTGACGGAAAGTAACTACACAAAGTGTGTGTGTCACAGCAGGTTTGTGTGGCTGTTGTGAGCAGACATGAGAGGTGACCCCTTTTAAAATAAACCCCCACAAAAGCCTCCTTTCAGTCCGACCCCCGGCTTAGCGGCGTTGGACGCGTCATCTCCATCCGTCACTTCCTGCATTGTTATGCAAATTAGCTGCCAAACGAGGACGCAAACATTCCCTCATGGACTCTAAGACCGTAGTCCAGGACGGAACCTGCGAGTACTGACTATACTCATACTAGCCAACCTTGAGACCTCAGAACTTGGGAGATATTCAAAAGGCCCGCTGAGGGTGGGGTGTGTATGTATATATATATATATATATATATATATATATATATATATATATATATATATATATAAATAAAAGAAATACTTGAATTTCAGTGTTCATTTATTTACACATATACACACACATAACACTCATCTACTCATTGTTGAGTTAAGGGTTGAATTGTCCATCCTTGTTCTATTCTCTGTCTCTATTTCAGAACACACACATTATACAAATATACATTATAAAATCAATAAGAAAACGGGAGCTCTAATTTGGGAGTCTGAATTAGGATCAGAAGTTCCTATATAAACATTGCGCACTCACGTCGCCTTTTTGTATTGATTGCTGCAGCTGTGCACTGGATTCATTCACAAATACAAACTACAACTCACAAACACTTTAGAGTTAGGCTCCACCATCAGAATGTGTACTTAAACTTATAAAGATCACATGGATATTATTCAGTGAGTTGATTCACCAAAACTAACCTGTTATACAGGAGGAAAAAGCACACAGGACGTTTCAATTGTTCACAGACTGGTCGCGCTCATCAGAATGACAAGACACTTCCGGTCTGCAGGTGATAGCATTCAATTGGGAAGAAACGCCCTACTGCCCCCTACTGACCAATGTGAATACTGATAAATGTGGAATGACAGCTCCAAAAACGAATTCAAACCACAAAATAAAATAAATAAATCAACACAAAAATGTGACACATTATGGGTGGGTCACATATGCATGTACAGTAGATGGCAGTATTGTCCTGTTTAAAAGTATCACAACATTGCTGTTTACGGCAGACCAACTGCTTTACGGTAGACGAAAACTTGACTGCTGTTGTTGTGTGTTGTTACCGCGCTGGGAGGACGTTAATGAAACTGCCTAACAATAAACACACATAAGAAACCAAGAACTCGCCCTCCATCATTAGCTGTTTATATTGTGGGAAAGCGGACGTGTGAACAGGCTGTCAACACGTCACTCAGGTCCGCATGGAGCTGGAGGGGGCGTGGCCTCCAGCTCCGCCTGAATTTCGGGAGAAAATTTGTCCCGGGAGGTTTTCGGGAGAGGCGCTGAATTTCGGGAGTCTCCCGGAAAATCCGGGAGGGTTGGCAAGTATGGCATAGCCATCTTTGTCTCGGCATAAGTTACACCCTGGGGTCTCCATTTAGCCAGGTGGCCCATAATACTGGACTGTGACCGGCCTTGTGCTTCTCTGACCGTTCATTAGTGACTATATCTGTTCATTAGTGACTATATCCGTTCATTAGTGACTATATCTGTTTATTAGTGACTATATCTGTTCATTAGTGACTATATCTGTTTATTAGTGACTATATCTGTTCATTAGTGACTATATCCGTTCATTAGTGACTATATCTGTTTATTAGTGACTATATCTGTTCATTAGTGACTATATCTGTTTATTAGTGACTATATCTGTTCATTAGTGACTATATCTGTTTATTAGTGACTATATCTGTTCATTAGTGACTATATCTGTTTATTAGTGACTATATCCGTTCATTAGTGACTATATCTGTTCATTAGTGACTATATCCGTTCATTAGTGACTATATCTGTTTATTAGTGACTATATCTGTTCATTAGTGACTATATCTGTTCATTAGTGACTATATCTGTTCATTAGTGACTATATCTGTTTATTAGTGACTATATCTGTTTATTAGTGACTATATCCGTTCATTAGTGACTATATCTGTTCATTAGTGACTATATCCGTTCATTAGTGACTATATCTGTTTATTAGTGACTATATCTGTTCATTAGTGACTATATCTGTTCATTAGTGACTATATCCGTTTGGCCAGCGTCTTCAATGGAGAAGTCTGATCTACAAAATTAGCAGGCAACAAACCTCTTCCCCTTCAAGCTGTCCTGGATGAACTGAAATTCCATCCATTCATCCATCCATCTTCTTCGGCTTATCCGAGGTCGGGTCGCGGGGGCAGCAGCTTAAGCAGGGAAGCCCAGACTTCCCTCTCCCCAGCCACTTCATCCAGCTCCTCCCGGGGGACCCCGAGGCGTTCCCAGGCCAGCCGGGAGACATAGTCTTCCCAGCGTGTCCTGGATCTTCCCCGTGGCCTCCTACCGGTCGGACGTGCCCGAAACACCTTCCTAGGGAGGCGTTCGGGTGGCATCCTGACCAGATGCCCGAACCACCTCATCTGGCTCCTCTCCATGTGGAGGAGCAGCGGCTTTACTTTGAGCTCCCCCCGGATGACAGAGCTTCTCACCCTATCTCTAAGGGAGAGCCCCGCCACTCGGCGGAGGAAACTCATTTCGGCCGCTTGTACCCGTGATCTTGTCCTTTCGGTCATGACCCAAAGCTCATGACCATAGGTGAGGATGGGAACGTAGATCGACCGGTAAATCGAGAGCTTTGCCTTCCGGCTCAGCTCCTTCTTCACCACAACGGATCGATACAGCGTCCGCATTACTGAAGACGCCGCACCGATCCGCCTGTCGATCTCACGATCCACTCTTACCTCACTCGTGAACAAGACTCCCAGGTACTTGAACTCCTCCACTTGGGGCAAGATCTCCTCCCCAACCCGGAGATGGCACTCCACCCTTTTCCGGGCGAGAACCATGGACTCGGACTTGGAGGTGCTGATTCCCATCCCAGTCGCTTCACACTCGGCTGCGAACCGATCCAGTGAGAGCTGAAGATCTTGGCCAGATGAAGCCATCAGGACCACATCATCTGCAAAAAGCAGAGACCTAATCCTGCAGCCACCAAACCGGATCCCCTCAACGCCCTGACTGCGCCTAGAAATTCTGTCCATAAAAGTTATGAACAGAATGGGTGACAAAGGGCAGCCTTGGCGGAGTCCAACCCTCACTGGAAACGTGTCCGACTTACTACCGGCAATGCGGACCAAGCTCTGACCCTGATCATACAGGGAGCGGACCGCCACAATCAGACAGTCCGAAACCCCATACTCTCTGAGCACTCCCCACAGGACTTCCCTGAACTGAAATTATTTTTTCCAATCATTTTGGAACTTGCAAGCGTACTTGTTAGAATAATTGTTTCTAAATTATCACAAAAACTTTGTGTTACATGGAGGGCCCGGTGAGAAGACAAAATCTGTCTTTGAAACCTACCAAGATTAAGGCTCGTAAAACTCCACTGTATAGGGGTGGGGGGAAGCAAGATGAAGGTGTTCCATGTATGGTAATCAACAAAAAGATATTGTTCCAACCCAAGGACTTGAAAGTGAAGAGATGGCAGGATCTGCCCAATTTCCAGACGAACTCTTTTTGAACTATTTTTATGGATGTCATGACTTGGACTATGGAGTTTTTGTTTTCCCCAAGATGCAAGACAATTTGGATCGGACATGGCTTGAAGGTGGGTACATGATTTATTTATCAAAAAAAAGAATAAACGAAAAGCGCGCACTTTGGCGGAGGTAAAAAAAAACTTGGCGAATGAAAACAAAACTTGCACAAAGGCAGAAACTGAACACGAAATAAAAGCACTTAATGTGGCATGGGATTGTGAACAGGGCTTGAAACGAGAGGATAACAGGTTTAGAAAAGATATGACTCCAGGACGAACAACAGAAAATGAAAAGCTTAAATAACACAGACATGATTAACGAAAACAGGTGCGTGATGTGACAGGTGAAAACTAATGGTTGCTATGGTGACAAACGAGTGCACAATGAGTCCAAACGTGGAACAGGTGAAACTAATGGGGTAATCATGGAAACAAGACAAGGGAGTGAAAAGACAGAAACTAAAGAGTCCTATAACTAAACAAAACATGACTTAAAACAAAACATGATTACCCAGACATGACAATGGACCTCTTTTTGAACTATTTTACAAACTCTTTTTCAACTGACCTTTTCTGTGAACTTTTTGATCGGGGAGGGTCCATAATAAAAGAAAGAGGCGTGCAATCTTTTGGCAGAGCGTGCTGAGATACTGTACAAGGGTGCAGTGTACAGGCGACTCTCCTCAATATTGAGTCCAAATTGAATTATGTCTTTGTTTAATTCTTTGCTTCTTGTCTTGTTTAATAGATGTCATCAGTGTAGTGAAGGATGGTGTAGCAATATTGTTGTCCGGGTGGAAATCGGGAGAAATTTGTGAGAATGGTGGCCCCGGGAGATTTTCGGGAGGGGCACTGAAATTGGGGACTCTCCCGGGAAAATGGGGAGGGTTGGCAAGTACCGTATTTTCCGCACCATAAGGCGCCCTGGGTTATAAGCCGCGCCTTCAATGAACGGCATATTTCAAAACTTTGTCCACCTATAAGCCGCCCCGTGTTGTAAGCCGCATCTAACTGCGCTAAAGGAATGTCAAAAAAACAGTCAGATAGGTCAGTCAAACTTTAATAATATATTAAAAACCAGCGTGATGTGGGCGCGCATGGAGTCGTATATCAACATGGACGGAGCTGCGTGAAAAAAGCCACCCGGCCTCTTCGCGTAAACTTCCCTTAACCACTCGCTCATCTTTTCTTCATCCATCCATCCCTTCGAGTTAGCTTTTATGATGACGCCGGCTGGAAAGGTCTCTTTTGGCAAGGTCTTCCTTTTGAATATCACCATGGGTGGAAGTTTCTGGCCATTAGCATGGCAAGCTAGAACCACAGTGAAGGATGACTTCTCATTCCCTGTGGTGCGAATATTCACCGTACGTGCTCCCGTTGTATCCACAGTGCGGTTCACAGGAATATCAAAAGTCAGTGGAACCTCGTCCATGTTGATAATGTTCTCTGGCCGGATCTTTTTTTCAGCTATCTTGTTTTTACAATATGCACGGAAAGTAGCCAGCTTTTCTTGAAATTCTTTAGGCAGTTGCTGTGAAATAGTAGTCCGTGTGCGGATGGAGAGATTGCGTCTTTTCATGAACCGGAAACCTGTCGCTTAGTAGGAGCCATTTTGTGGTCTTTACAGATGTAAACACACAAAGGAAATGAAACGTAATATCCGCGCTCTTCTTCTTCTTCTTCTACGCGGGCGGGTGGTTGCTTACAGTAGAAGAAGAAGCGCTTCCTGTTCTATGGGGGCGGGTGCTTACCTTGGCGGTTGCTTGCGTAGAAGAAGAAGCGCTTCCTCTTCTACGGGGAAAAAAGATGGCGGCTGTTTACCGTAGTTGCGAGACCGAAACTTTATGAAAATGAATCTTAATATTAATCCATATATAAAGCGCACCGGGTTATAAGCCGCACTGTCAGCTTTTGAGTAAATTTGTGGTTTTTAGGTGCGGCTAATAGTGCGGAAAATACGGTATGTCAATACTTGATGTTTGGAGGTGAGTATTCACGGCCACAAGAAGAACCAAAGTGAGAGTGTGTTTTGTGGGGGTTGTGTGTGTGTGTGTGTGTGTGTTGTGGGGGTTGTGTGTGTTTTTGGAGGGGTCAGAAGTGTGTCTGGCTCGCTTCTTTTCAACAAAGCAGCTGCCAGCCAATCTGTCTTTCTGTGAGGAAGTATTGTTCTCTCCGCCTGGACGCTGCGCACAGACGGAGGCTGCGGGAGATTTTTTTAAGACCGTCCCGAACCCCCACTACCAACACCACCACCCCCAAGCTCCTACACACACACACACACACACACACACACACACACACTTGCGACGCAGCTGCCAGACGTAGAACACAAACATGACACAGCAGCTCGTGCACAAACTAACAACAATTCATTCTCTCTACACTGCAAAAAGTCAGTGTTCAAAAATAAGAAAAAATTTAAGCTGCAAGCGTATTTGGCAGGTGCTAGTCCTAAGTGTCCCAATACTTATTTACAGTTTTAGTCCTAAATTTCCCAATACTTTTGTCAAGTTGTAGTCCTAAGTGTCCCAATACTTTTGTCCAGTTGTAGTCCCAAGTGTCCCAATACTTTTGTCAAGTTGTAGTCCCAAGTGTCCCAATACTTTTGTCAAGTTGTAGTCCCAAGTGTCCCAATACTTTTGTCCAGTTGTAGTCCCAAGTGTCCCAATACTTTTGTCAAGTGGTAGTCCCAAGTGTCCCAATACTTTTGTCCAGTTGTAGTCCCAAGTGTCCCAATACTTTTGTCAAGTGGTAGTCCCAAGTGTCCCAATACGTTTGTCCAGTTGTAGTCCCAAGTGTCCCAATACTTTTGTCAAGTTTTAGTCCCAAGTGTCCCAATACTTTAGTCCAGTTTTCGGTGTAAATGTCCCAATACTTTTGTTCAGTGGTAGTCCTAAATTCCCCAATACTTTTGTCAAGTTGTAGTCCCAAGTGTCCCAAAACTTTTGTCCAGTTGTCGTCCTAAGTGTCCCAATACTTTTGTCAAGTGGTAGTCCCAAGTGTCCCAATACTTTTGTCCAGTTGTAGTCCCAAGTGTCCCAATACTTTTGTCAAGTTTTAGTCCCAAGTGTCCCAATACTTAAGTCCAGTTTTCGGTGTAAATGTCCCAATACTTTTGTTCAGTGGTAGTCCTAAATTCCCCAATACTTTTGTCAAGTTGTAGTCCCAAGTGTCCCAAAACTTTTGTCCAGTTGTAGTCCCAAGTGTCCCAATACTTTTGTCCAGTTGTAGTCCCAAGTGTCCCAATACTTTTGTCAAGTTTTAGTCCCAAGTGTCCCAATACTTAAGTCCAGTTTTCGGTGTAAATGTCCCAATACTTTTGTTCAGTGGTAGTCCTAAATTCCCCAATACTTTTGTCAAGTTGTAGTCCCAAGTGTCCCAAAACTTTTGTCCAGTTGTAGTCCCAAGTGTCCCAATACTTTTGTCAAGTTTTAGTCCCAAGTGTCCCAATACTTTAGTCCAGTTTTCGGTGTAAATGTCCCAATACTTTTGTTCAGTGGTAGTCCTAAATTTCCCAATACTTTTGTCAAGTTGTAGTCCTAAGTGTCCCAATACTTTTGTCCAGTTGTAGTCCTAAGTGTCCCAATACTTTTGTCAAGTGGTAGTCCTAAGTGTCCCAATACTTTTGTCCAGTTGTAGTCCCAAGTGTCCCAATACTTTAGTCCAGTTTTGGGTGTAAATGTCCCAATACTTTTGTTCAGTGGTAGTCCTAAATTTCCCAATACTTTTGTCAAGTTGTAGTCCCAAGTGTCCCAAAACGTTTGTCCAGTTGTAGTCCCAAGTGTCCCAATACTTTTGTCAAGTTTTAGTCCCAAGTGTCCCAATACTTTAGTCCAGTTTTCGGTGTAAATGTCCCAATACTTTTGTTCAGTGGTAGTCCTAAATTTCCCAATACTTTTGTCAAGTTGTAGTCCTAAGTGTCCCAATACTTTTGTCCAGTTGTAGTCCCAGGTGTCCCAATACTTTTGTCAAGTTTTAGTCCCAAGTGTCCCAATACTTTAGTCCAGTTTTCGGTGTAAATGTCCCAATACTTTTGTTCAGTGGTAGTCCTAAATTTCCCAATACTTTTGTCAAGTTGTAGTCCCAAGTGTCCCAAAACTTTTGTCCAGTTGTCGTCCCAAGTGTCCCAATACTTTTGTCATGTTTTAGTCCCAAGTGTCCCAATACTTTAGTCCAGTTTTCGGTGTAAATGTCCCAATACTTTTGTTCAGTGGTAGTCCTAAATTTCCCAATACTTTTGTCAAGTTGTAGTCCTAAGTGTCCCAATACTTTTGTCCAGTTGTAGTCCCAAGTGTCCCAATACTTTTGTCAAGTTTTAGTCCCAAGTGTCCCAATACTTTAGTCCAGTTTTCGGTGTAAATGTCCCAATACTTTTGTTCAGTGGTAGTCCTAAATTTCCCAATACTTTTGTCAAGTTGTAGTCCCAAGTGTCCCAATACTTTTGTCCAGTTGTAGTCCCAAGTGTCCCAATACTTTTGTCAAGTTTTAGTCCCAAGTGTCCCAATACTTTAGTCCAGTTTTCGGTGTAAATGTCCCAATACTTTTGTTCAGTGGTAGTCCTAAATTTCCCAATACTTTTGTCAAGTGGTAGTCCTAAGTGTCCCAATACTTTTGTCCAGTTGTAGTCCCAAGTGTCCCAATACTTTTGTCAAGTTTTAGTCCCAAGTGTCCCAATACTTTAGTCCAGTTTTCGGTGTAAATGTCCCAATACTTTTGTTCAGTGGTAGTCCTAAATTTCCCAATACTTTTGTCAAGTTGTAGTCCCAAGTGTCCCAAAACTTTTGTCCAGTTGTCGTCCCAAGTGTCCCAATACTTTTGTCAAGTTTTAGTCCCAAGTGTCCCAATACTTTAGTCCAGTTTTCGGTGTAAATGTCCCAATACTTTTGTTCAGTGGTAGTCCTAAATTTCCCAATACTTTTGTCAAGTGGTAGTCCCAAGTGTCCCAAAACGTTTGTCCAGTTGTAGTCCCAAGTGTCCCAATACTTTTGTCAAGTTTTAGTCCCAAGTGTCCCAATACTTTAGTCCAGTTTTCGGTGTAAATGTCCCAATACTTTTGTTCAGTGGTAGTCCTAAATTTCCCAATACTTTTGTCAAGTTGTAGTCCCAAGTGTCCCAAAACGTTTGTCCAGTTGTAGTCCCAAGTGTCCCAATACTTTTGTCAAGTTTTAGTCCCAAGTGTCCCAATACTTTAGTCCAGTTTTCGGTGTAAATGTCCCAATACTTTTGTACAGTGGTAGTCCTAAATTTCCCAATACTTTTGTCAAGTTGTAGTCCTAAGTGTCCCAATACTTTTGTCCAGTTGTAGTCCCAGGTGTCCCAATACTTTTGTCAAGTTTTAGTCCCAAGTGTCCCAATACTTTAGTCCAGTTTTCGGTGTAAATGTCCCAATACTTTTGTTCAGTGGTAGTCCTAAATTTCCCAATACTTTTGTCAAGTTGTAGTCCCAAGTGTCCCAAAACTTTTGTCCAGTTGTCGTCCCAAGTGTCCCAATACTTTTGTCATGTTTTAGTCCCAAGTGTCCCAATACTTTAGTCCAGTTTTCGGTGTAAATGTCCCAATACTTTTGTTCAGTGGTAGTCCTAAATTTCCCAATACTTTTGTCAAGTTGTAGTCCTAAGTGTCCCAATACTTTTGTCCAGTTGTAGTCCCAAGTGTCCCAATACTTTTGTCAAGTTTTAGTCCCAAGTGTCCCAATACTTTAGTCCAGTTTTCGGTGTAAATGTCCCAATACTTTTGTTCAGTGGTAGTCCTAAATTTCCCAATACTTTTGTCAAGTTGTAGTCCCAAGTGTCCCAATACTTTTGTCCAGTTGTAGTCCCAAGTGTCCCAATACTTTTGTCAAGTTTTAGTCCCAAGTGTCCCAATACTTTAGTCCAGTTTTCGGTGTAAATGTCCCAATACTTTTGTTCAGTGGTAGTCCTAAGTGTCCCAATACTTTTGTCCAGTTGTAGTCCCAAGTGTCCCAATACTTTTGTCAAGTTTTAGTCCCAAGTGTCCCAATACTTTAGTCCAGTTTTCGGTGTAAATGTCCCAATACTTTTGTTCAGTGGTAGTCCTAAATTTCCCAATACTTTTGTCAAGTGGTAGTCCCAAGTGTCCCAATACTTTTGTCCAGTTGTAGTCCCAAGTGTCCCAATACTTTTGTCAAGTTTTAGTCCCAAGTGTCCCAATACTTTAGTCCAGTTTTCGGTGTAAATGTCCCAATACTTTTGTTCAGTGGTAGTCCTAAATTTCCCAATACTTTTGTCAAGTTGTAGTCCCAAGTGTCCCAATACTTTTGTCCAGTTGTAGTCCCAAGTGTCCCAATACTTTTGTCAAGTTTTAGTCCCAAGTGTCCCAATACTTTAGTCCAGTTTTCGGTGTAAATGTCCCAATACTTTTGTTCAGTGGTAGTCCTAAGTGTCCCAATACTTTTGTCCAGTTGTAGTCCCAAGTGTCCCAATACTTTTGTCAAGTTTTAGTCCCAAGTGTCCCAATACTTTAGTCCAGTTTTCGGTGTAAATGTCCCAATACTTTTGTTCAGTGGTAGTCCTAAATTCCCCAATACTTTTGTCAAGTTGTAGTCCCAAGTGTCCCAAAACTTTTGTCCAGTTGTCGTCCTAAGTGTCCCAATACTTTTGTCCGGTGATAGTCATAAGTGTCCCAATACTTTTGTCTACTTTTAGTCTGAAGTGTCCCAAGACTTTTGTCTAGTGTACCTACCTTGTCTGCATTGTGTGGGCACGTTGGTGCTTCCTGCTTTTAAGCAGCCATCTTAAAAAAACAGCAGCGCAGCGGGTCTTTGAAGGGTCATAAAATCAAAACCGGAGCAGGTATTAAAACGTGCTTCTGTAGTTTTAATCACAAGGGTTCAATCTCTCTCCTGTGTTAGTTTGAAGACGAAACGACAAACGCGCTCAGAGGAGATAGTTTTTGAAGGAAGGTGACCGGTTTTTACAAAAAATTTGTTTTGAAGGGGGAATAGCAAACTTCCTGTTTATTTTTGCTGGGGGGTGTCAATTTATGAAATGTAGGTCTAAGTGAGACCTACGAAGAGGTTTTTGTTTCATGTCTCTCCGACCTTCCCAGTGGGAGTTACAGGCAGTTTTGTCATTTTTTTCCTCCGAGGAGCAGTTTTTTCTGCGTTTTATTAAAAAAATTGCGGTAGAGCACAATTGTTAGATTTAGGGTTAGGTTTTTTTCATTAGATCGCAATTTTAGCCAGTCCTGATGTGTGTGTTCAGTTTGGTGAGTTTTGAAGCATGTTAAGGGCGTCAAATTACAGCTCAAAGAGGCAAAAGTGACTGTTTTTAGTACTTTTTTGTCTTGAAGGGGGAATTGCCAACTTCCTGTTGATTTTTGCCCGAGGATATACAATTATGAAAGGTAGGTGTAAGTCAGACCTACATAGAGGTTTTTGTTTCATGTCTCTCCGACCTTCCTAGTGGGAGTTACAGGCAGTCTATTTTTTTTCCCTAGGGGGCGCTAGAGCGCAATTTTTATTTTTGGGGTTTGTTTTTTTTATCAAAAGGCAATTTTTGCTAGCCCTGATGTGTGCGTCAAATATGGTGAGTTTTGAAGCATGTTAAGTGGGTCAAATTGCAGCTCAAAGAGGCGGCCGGTATAATAATAATAATAAAACCTTACAAATTCAATAGGTCCTTATGTCCCATTGCATAAGGACTCCCTGTGGGAGTCCTTATGCAATGGGCCATGCGGGCCCTAAAAATACAAAAATGAGGGGTATTTTACTTGAACTAAGCAAAATTATCTGCCAATAGAACAAGAAAATTTGGCTTGTCAAGACTTTCCAAACAAGTAAGATTAGCTAACCTCAATGAAACCAAAAATAGCTTAAAATAAGTATATTCTCACTAATAACAAGTGCACTTTTCTTGGTAGAAAAAAAAACCCTTTTTGCTCAATATGTTGAAAAATATTCTTAAATGAAGTAAATGCTAGTGCCATTATCTTGACATAATGATATTACATTTCTTGAAAGCAGCAAACTTATACTAAAAACTAATTTATTGTTCTTAATGGAAAGGCAACAAGGCAAGCGCTTGTTACTCTCGGGGTCTCCTAGCCACTCAGGAAAATCATATTGTCTAAAAATGCATTTTTCCATGGATAACATGACATCATCACGCCAAGTGTGTGCTCTTTCAGTCAATTAGTGCGCATATATACATATATAATTTTTTTAATTGTAATTTTGAAGAATTTATCTGAATGTGCATCAACTATTTCTGTTCAAAATTGTTAGAAATGTTAAATGTTTAAATATTAACTGTCAGTTTACTGTACTGTGCCAACTGTACTACTATATGAGTACCTCTTTTCTATTGTTTCATTGGAAATAAAACAGCAAAGTCCATTTGACTGTCATCTGTTTTAATTATGAGACACAATTGTGTCAAAGTCATGATTTGTTTTTCATGCTAGAAGTCAGAAATTATTACTTTCGGAATTTGAAAAAGGTTCAACGTTTCTAAAAACAAACATTTCGGAATTAAAAGGTTCAACGTTTCTAAACACAAACATTTCGGGATTTTAAAAAGATTTAACGTTTCTAAAAACAAACCTTTCAGAACTCTAAAAAGGTTCAACATTTCTAAAAACAAACATTTCGGAATTTAAAAAAGGTTCAACGTTTCTAAAAACAAACATTTCAGATTTTTAAAAAAAAAGTTCAACGTTTCTAAAAACAAACATTTCAGAATTTAAAAAAAGGTTCAACGTTTCTAAAAACAAACATTTCAGAATTTAAAAAAGGTTCAACATTTCTAAAAACAAACATTTCGGAATTTAAAAAAGGTTCAACATTTCTAAAGACAAACATTTCGGAAGTTAAAAAAGGTTCAACGTTTCTAAAAACAAACATTTCGGAAGTTAAAAAAGGTTCAACGTTTCTAAAAACAAACATTTCGGAATTTAAAAAAGGTTCAACATTTCTAAAGACAAACATTTCGGAAGTTAAAAAAGGTTCAACGTTTCTAAAAACAAACATTTCGGAAGTTAAAAAAGGTTCAACATTTCGGAAGTTAAAAAAGGTTAAACGTTTCTAAAAACAAACATTTCGGAAGTTAAAAAAGGTTCAACGTTTCTAAAAACAAACATTTCGGAAGTTAAAAAAGGTTCAACATTTCGGAAGTTAAGAAAGGTTCAACGTTTCTAAAAACAAACATTTTGGAAGTTAAAAAAGGTTCAACTTTTCTAAAAACAAACATTTCGGAAGTTAAAAAAGGTTCAACGTTTCTAAAAACAAACATTTCGGAAGTTAAAAAAGGTTCAACATTTCTAAAAACAAACATTTCAGAATTTAAAAAAGGTTCAACATTTCTAAAAACAAACATTTCGGAAGTTAAAAAAGGTTCAACATTTCTAAAAACAAACATTTTGGAATTTAAAAAAGGTTCAACGTTTCTAAAAACAAACCTTTTGGAATTTAAAAAAGGTTCAACATTTCTAAAAAAAAAAACATTTCGGAAGTTAAAAAAGGTTCAACGTTTCTAAAAACAAACATTTCGGAAGTTAAAAAAGGTTCAACGTTTCTAAAAACAAACATTTCGGAAGTTAAAAAAGGTTCAACTTTTCTAAAAACAAACATTTCGGAAGTTAAAAAAGGTTCAACGTTTCTAAAAACAAACATTTCGGAAGTTAAAAAAGGTTCAATGTTTCTAAAAACAAACATTTCGGAAGTTAAAAAAGGTTCAACGTTTCTAAAAACAAACATTTCGGAAGTTAAAACAGGTTCAACGTTTCTAAAAACAAACATTTCGGAAGTTAAAAAAGGTTCAATGTTTCTTAAAACAAACATTTCAGAATTTTAAAAAGGTTCAACGTTTCTAAAAACAAACCTTTCGGAATTTAAAAAAGGTTCAACGTTTCTAAAAACAAACATTTCAGAATTTAAAAAAAGGTTCAACATTTCTAAAAACAAACCTTTCGGAATTTAAAAAAGGTTCAACGTTTCTAAAAACAAACATTTCAGAATTTAAAAAAGGTTCAACATTTCTAAAAACAAACATTTCGGAAGTTAAAAAAGGTTCAACGTTTCTAAAAACAAACATTTCGGAAGTTAAAAAAGGTTCAACGTTTCTAAAAACAAACCTTTCGGAATTTAAAAAAGGTTCAACATTTCTAAAAACAAACATTTCGGAAGTTAAAAAAGGTTCAACATTTCGGAAGTTAAAAAAGGTTCAACGTTTCTAAAAACAAACATTTCGGAAGTTAAAAAAGGTTCAACATTTCTAAAAACAAACATTTCGGAAGTTAAAAAAGGTTCAACATTTCGGAAGTTAAAAAAGGTTCAACGTTTCTAAAAACAAACATTTTGGAATTTAAAAGATGTTCAACGTTTCTAAAAACAAACCTTTTGGAATTTAAAAAAGGTTCAACATTTCTAAAAACAAACATTTCGGAAGTTAAAAAAGGTTCAACATTTCGGAAGTTAAAAAAGGTTCAACGTTTCTAAAAACAAACATTTCGGAAGTTAAAAAAGGTTCAACATTTCGGAAGTTAAAAAAGGTTCAACGTTTCTAAAAACAAACATTTCGGAAGTTAAAAAAGGTTCAACGTTTCTAAAAACAAACATTTCGGAAGTTAAAAAAGGTTCAACGTTTCTAAAAACAAACATTTCGGAATTTAAAAAAGGTTCAATGTTTCTAAAAACAAACATTTCAGAATTTGAAAAAGGTTCAATGTTTCTAAACTACTTGAAATACGCAGTAATTGTAAAGAGACATGATTGACAATCTTTATGCGAGACAAGAACACATAAGCTTGTTTTATGCATTCTAAATGGTAAAAATGAAGCAAATACGAGTGATATTGTTATTAGAAGTGCTAACGCAGACGGACTATTTTAGCGTTGCATTGATAGAGCTAGCTTGCGCCGCTATTGTTGACAGCTGCTTCTGATCGGTCTCAAACTTGCTAAAAGTCAATTCTAGATTATAATTCATGCATCTCTCACCTGCTACTACACAAATGTGACCATGGCTGGTCCACTTTCACGTCCTCCAAGGTGGCAAAATGGACCCCAAAAGTGTCTCTGTGAGGATTGTGATTGACTCTTCATCTAAACGGGATTATGTCGGTCGACATCCCAGCGAGAGTGGAAATATTACAGTAAGTCTTTGTTTTATTATGGTTAGTTTGTATGTTTAGCACCTAGCAATGATGCTAATGCTATAGTGTCACAATGAAACCGCATCCATCGCTCGGCTTCTAAAACGCTCATCCTCTTTGTGTTCGGGCTCAAAAATAGAAGGATACGGGATCATCATTTCCCTCTCAGTCTGCTTGATTAGCATTGTTGTTGATGGGGAAGGGATCTGTCACGGATCACGGGACTGGCTTGCTCATTATCTCTCAAAATGTTCTGGGAATGTCTGTGAGATCCATACTATTGTCATCATATCTATTTACTCGCAAACTTTGCAAGTCTTTTGGTGTCATGAATCATAAATATATATGATAATAGTTTTAATACAGAAGAAACTTGTTTTTCCGCTACTTTAATGTTGTTTTATAGCTATTTAACAGTGTTGAGAGTACTCAAATGATTAACAACAACATAAAGATAAAGTCGCTACAAGGAGAGTTGTAGCTTCTAAAGTAAATTGGTGTATGTGTGTGCACATTTTCAATGTCTGGACTACAGGCAGGCCAGTCTAGTACACACACTCTTTTACTATGAATGATGGCATCGTCTTGCAGAAATAAGCAGGGGCGTCCATGGTAAGGTTGCTTGGATGGCAACATATGTTGCTCCAAACGCTGTATGTACCTTAATGGTGCCTTCACAGATGTGTAAGTTACCCATGTCTTGGGCACTAATACACCCCCATACCATCACACATGCTGCCTTTTACACTTTGCACCTAGAACAGTCCGGATGGTTCTTTTCCTCTTTTGGTCCGGACGTCCACAGTTTCCAAAAATAATTTGAAAAGTAGACTCGTCCGACCACAGAACACTTTTCCATTTTGCATCAGTCCATCATAGACGAGCTCAGGCCCAGCAAACTGTTTCTGGGTGTTGTTGATAAATGGCTTTGCATAGTAGAGTTTTAACTTGCACTTACAGATGTAGTGACCAACTGTAGTTACTGACAGTGGTTTTCTGAAGTGTTCCTGAGCCCATGTGGTGATATCCTTTACACACTGATGTCACTTTTTGATGCAGATGGCTTACGTGCAGTGATTTCTCCAGATTCTCTGAACCTTTTGATGATATTACGGAGCGTAGATGGTGAAATCCCTAAATTCCTTGTTGAGAAATGTTGTTCTTAAACAATTTGCTCAGGCATTTGTTGACAAAGTGGTGACCCTCGCCCCCGTCCTTGTTTTGTGAACGACTGAGCATTTCATGGAAGCTGCTTTTTATACCCAATCATGGCACCCACCTGTTCCCAATTAGCCTGTTCACCTGTGGGATGTTCCAAATAAGTCTTTGATGAGCATTCCTCAACTTTCTCACTCCTTTTTGCCACTTGTGCCAGCTTTTTTGAAACATGTTGCAAGCATCAAATTCAAAATGAGCTAATATTTGCAAAAAAATAACAGTTGCAGTCTATTCAATTGAATATAAGTTGAAAAGGATTTGTTGTATTCTCTTTTTATTGACCATTTACAAAACGTGACAACTTCACTGCTCTTGGCTTTTGTAAATAAAGCTGTAGTCGCTCACTAATCGCCAAATAAAGCATTGCATCACTCGGGAGTCGAGAAGTCGGCACCAAGCCGCAGTATTTGAAAAAGAGTTTGTGCATGAGATAAACTTACGTAAACACACAAGGTGAGTCAGACATGATTCCTGTCAGGCACAGACAAGATCAAACGGCCGTAACAAAGGCACATCAAAAGATACTGGTATGGTGGTATTGTCTTAAATATATACCATCCATCCATACATTTTCTGCCGCTTGTATATGTGTGTGCGCGTGTGTGTGTGTGTGTGTGTGTGTGTGTGTGTGTGTGTGTGTGTGTGTGTGTGTGTGTGTGTGTGTGTGCGTGTGTGTGTGTGTGTGTGTGTGTGCGTGTGTGTGTTTGTGTGTATATACCGTATTTTCCGCACCATAAGGCGCCCTGGGTTATAAGCCGCGCCTTCAATGAACGGCATATTTCAAAACTTTGTCCACCTATAAGCCGCCCCGTGTTGTAAGCCGCATCTAACTGCGCTAAAGGAATGTCAAAAAAACAGTCAGATAGGTCAGTCAAACTTTAATAATATATTAAAAACCAGCGTGATGTGGGCGCGCATGGAGTCGTATATCAACATGGACGGAGCTGCGTGAAAAAAGCCACCCGGCCTCTTCGCGTAAACTTAAACTTCCCTTAAC
>NC_084578.2:1550000-1555000 GCF_033978685.3 Nerophis lumbriciformis | reverse complement strand
TCCACGATGTCGTTCACAACAACACATTGTGTGTGTATGATGGTTATTACATCCACGATGTCGTTCACAACAGCACATTGTGTGTGTATGATGGTTATTACATCCACGATGTCGTTCACAACAGCACATTGTGTGTGTATGATGGTTGTTACATCCACGATGTCGTTCACAACAACACAGTGTGTGTGTGTATGATGGTTGTTACATCCATGACGTCGTTCACAACAACACATTGTGTGTGTATGATGGTTGTTACATCCACGATGTCGTTCACAACAACACATTGTGTGTGTATGATGGTTGTTACATCCACGATGTCGTTCACAACAACACATTGTGTGTGTATGATGGTTGTTACATCCATGATGTCGTTCACAACAACACATTGTGTGTGTATGATGGTTGTTACATCCATGATGTCGTTCACAACAACACATTGTGTGTGTTACATCCATGCTGCACACCCCACCAGTTGCGGGAGGATGAGGATGAGGATTGGGGTCCAGGATGCTTTCAGTGGGCGTCCCATGTGGTCTCAGTAGGCATCTGTTCCCCCCCCCCCGGCACGGCTTTTTGTATTACCCCCCCCCTCCCTTCCCCCTCCCACCGCCACCCGGTCCCGGGTGGGCCGGTCCGTGTGGCGTACGGCAGCCGTGCAGCCGGCCCGAGTCCCTTTGCGCCGCATTCCAGGCCTCGGGGGAGCCCCCGGGCGCCCCCGAGGGAGGTCAGTGGTGGCGCGGCGAGAAAGGAGGCGGCATCTGCTCGCTGTGAAGGCACTCGGAACCCCCCCCCCCACCAGATATTACTCAGCTGATGAGTTATTTCATGAGTCGCCACTTTTATTTTGTCATGTAAAAAAACAGTCTGGGAGGTTCAGGGTACGACTTTAGTGTGGGAGATTCCACAACCCTCACCTTTTATAGACACACACACACACGTGTATAAATAACAAACTACGGCATGAACTTTGAACAACGATTGTTTGTGAAGATGCACGTATTTAGTAAAGTGGATGACCATTATATAAACAATCATAAACATAATATGTTGTATTATTATTATAAGCAACTATACATTTGTTAACTACATTAAGGGGAAATTATTAAATGAATTGAATAGAATGAATGAATTGTAGATTCTGTAGTGTTTGAACATATTAAAAAAACATTAATATTTTTTAATGGTATTAAAATAGCATTAAAAAATAATAATAAATGGTATTTTTTCCAAAAAAAAAACACCACCTCTACCAATTGTTTGTACTACTTTTTTTTTTTAATACCTGATTTAGTATGTAAAAGATAAAATAATTACTTTTTAAATGTTTTTTACTCCCGTGTACCTATTTTATTATTATTATTTTTTATTTTTTAATTCTTATATGACAAACACTGTAAATACTGATTGTTTCTTAAGAGGAAGGAACAAAAGGGGCAATGGTAAATGACAAGATATTTTATAACGTGGCCAAATCATTGCAATAAAGCAGTAACGATGTAATTATGAAAGTATAAATTACGTATCATTTATTCAACAATTTATTTTATATCGATTATTGTAAATGAAAACCTAAATTGTGTTATCCAATCCATTTTATTTATATAGCACATTTAAACAAGAAAATGTTTCCAAAGTGCTGCACAACAATATTAAAAACAATATTCAAATATTATCCTTAGCTCCACCAATGACTGAATAAAAACAAAAAATAATTACATATAAAAACAATATAAAATAAATATGATTAAAAACTATTTATTTTATAGATGTTATATGTAAGTGTGTGTTCTCTCTTAAAATACATTTCTAGGTAAGAGACAGGACTGGGTGGTATACCAGTATAATAGTTAATACTGGTATATTTTAGAAAGTGGTATATATTTGAGAGAATACCACCGTACCGGTGCCTTTTTTACGACCATTTGATCTAGTAGTATCCAGTCATGAAATGTCCTCGCTCCTAAATATTCCAAAGTCAACTTTATTATAGGAAAAGTGAAGAGTTTGGGAACAACAGCAACTCAGCCACCAAGTGGTAAGCCACGTACACTGACAGAGAGGTCAGCATAGTGCAAAGACTTCCTGCACAGTCACTTGCTACAGAGCTCCAAATCTTCATGTCACCTTCCAATTAGCCCACGTACAGTACGCAGAGAGCTTCACGGAATGGCTTTCCATGGCCGTGCAGCTGCATCTAAGCCATACATCACCAAGTCTAATGCAAAGCGTGGGGATGCAGTGGTGTAAAGCACGTCGCCACCGGACTCTAGAGCAGTGGGGACGCCTTCTCGGGACTGATGAGTCATGCTTTTCCATCTGGCAATCTGATAGACCAGTCTGGGAGGTTGCCAGGAGAACGCTACATTTCGGACTGCATTGTGCTGAGTGTGAAATTTGGTGGAGGAGAAATTATGGTGTGGGGTTGTTTTTCAGGAGTTGGGCTTGGCCCCCTTAGTTCCAGTGAAATTAACTTTGAATGCTCCAGGATACCAAAACATTTTTGGACAATGCTCCCAACCTTGTGGGAACAGTTTGGAGTGGGCCCCTTCCTCTTCCAACATGACTGTGCACAAAGCAAGGTCCATAAAGACATGGATGACAGAGTCTGGTGTGGATCAACTTGACTGGCCTGCACAGAGTCCTGACCTGAACCCGATAGAACCCCTTTGGGATGCATTAGAACGGAGACTGAGAGCCAGGCCTTCTCCACCAACATCAGCGTGTGACCTCACCAATGCGCTTTTGGAAGAATGGTGGAAAATTGCTATAAACACACTCAGCAACCTTGTGGACAGCCTTCCCAGAAGAGTTGAAGCTGTAATAGCTGCAAAACATCATATTGAACCCTATGGGTTAGGAATGGGATGGCACTTCAATTTCATATGTGCGTCAAGGCAGGTGGCCAAATACTTTTGGCAATATAGTGTATATATATATATATATATATATGTAAATATCTATATATGTATGTAAATATCTATATATGTCTGTAAATATCTATATATATATATATATATATATATATATATATATATATATATATATATATATATATATGTATGTAAATATCTATATGTGTGTGTAAATATCTATCTATATATATATATATATATATATATATATATATATATATATATATATATATATATATATATATATATATATATATATATATATGTAAATATCTATATATGTATGTAAATATATATGAACGCGTCCTAACTCCTTTGACAATCAAAGCATGACCGTAACAATCCACATTTTGTGTTTTTAATGCATAAAACTGCTATCTAAACATTGAAGTGTAGCTCCTCCTCTGAATGCAAGTGCTCCTACAGCAGGAATACAAATTCTGTATTCCTACAAAACACCAAATCTGACACAACACACTGCAGGTTTTATATATATATATATATATATATATATATATATATATATATATATATATATATATATATATATATATATGCACACCTTACAATAGTGGTAATAAAAGATGCAACCTATGCTTGAAAGAGAAACTGTTTATTATTTACCGTCCAGACCTGTCATCCCTCAACAAGCGCAGCGAAATTGTAACAACATGCCGCCATAGACGGAAACACCTCATAGGTAACACATGAGCCAATCACCACGCCCCTAGGCCAGCCTGTACCCACCCACTCTGTGCCCTATATAAACCATGGTATGCGAATGCTCCCATTAAAATCTCCTGACGATTGAGGGTACCCCCCCTCATGAAACAGGCCTGTAGAGATGAAATAGTCTTGTGATTTTTTCCCACACATACATATATATATATATATATATATATATATATATATATATATATATATATATATATATATATATATATATATATATATATATATATATATATATATATATTATATTTATATATATATTTATATTTATATTTATATTTATATATATATATATATATATATATACATATATATATATATATATATATATATATATATATATATTTATATGTCATCATCATATTATAAAACTGTGAAGAAAGTTGGAATTTCCCACAGTAAAGCAGTACCTTGAATGTTTCTCTCCATACAGTATATCAAATACTGACATACATATATATATATATATATATATATATATATATATATATATATATATATATATATATATATATATATATGTCTTAATAAGGTTATCCAAAAAATAGTGCTCGATACCGTAGTAGAGCGCAATATATGTATGTGTGGGGAAAAAAATCACAAGACTACTTCATCTCTACAGGCCTGTTTCATGAGGGGTTCCCTCAATCATCAGAAAAATCTCCTGATGATTGAGGGAACCCCTCATGAAACAGGCCTGTAGAGATGAAGTAGTCTTGTGATTATATACATACATACATATTTATATATGTGTATATATATATATATATATATATATATATATATACACACACACATATATATATATATATATATACATATATAAATATGTATGTATGTATATATATATATATATATATACACATATATAAATATGTATGTATGTATATATATATATATATATATATATATATATATATATATATATATATATATATATGTATATATGTATGTATATGTATTTATGTATATATGTGAAAGCAGTACCTTAATTGTTTCTCTCCATACAGTATATCAAATACTGACATATATCTATATATATATATATATATATACACACACATATATATATACACATATATAAATATATACACATATATAAATATATATATATGTATATGTATATATATATATGTATATATGTATGTATGTATATATATATATATATATATATATATATATATGTATATATATGCATATGTATATATGTATATATATATATATATATATATATATATATATATATATATATATATATATATATATATATATATATGTCAGTATTTGATATACTGTATGGAGAGAAACATTCAAGGTACTGCTTTACTGTGGGAAATTCCAACTTTCTTCACAGTT
>NC_084578.2:1487500-1535000 GCF_033978685.3 Nerophis lumbriciformis | reverse complement strand
GGCACTCACCTTTTGTTTATTTTTGGTTTAAGCATTAGATACCTTTTTACCTGCACCCTGCCTCCCACTGCACCGACACTCAACAACAACAGACTATAATTACTGCTTCGCAAAAAACATTTTTAACCCGAATAGGTGAAATGAGATCATCTCCCACGGCACACCAGACTGGATCTCACGGCACGCTAGTGTGCCACGGCACAGTGGTTGAAAAACACTGATATACACAATTAGTTGATTAGTTATCTTATATAGTCTGCTAGTTAGTCAGCAATTCCATCAGTTAGTCAGTAAGTTCGTTATTTGGTTAGTTAAATATTTAATCGGTACTTCAGTTAGCCAGTCAGTTAGTTTGTCAGTCATTTAACCAGTTAGTTAATTAGTAAGTAGTCATCTGAGTTAAGGTAGTTATTTAATATGCTAGTTATTAAGTTAGTCAGACATTTAATCAGTTAGTTAAATTGTTAATCAGTCCCTCAGTTAGTTAGTCAGTTAGTTTATTGTATTAGTCATTGGGTCAATCAGTCAATTTGTCGTCTAGTTATTCAGTTAGTCATTTAATCAGTCAGTCATTTTATTAGTTAGTTAGCTTGTCATTTAGTCGGTGATTTAATCAGTTAGTCATTTAATCAGTTAGTTGATGAATTAGTTAGTCATTTGGTCAGTCAGTTAGTTATCCAGGTAGTCAGTAGCCACCTTGTCAGTGGGTTTGTTACTCAACTGGGTATGTAATAAGTTGGTCAATCACTGGGTTAGTTGCTGAAGTAATGGGTTAGTTAGCGTGTCAGGCGCTGACCTTCTCCCAGTGTGTCGTCACGTCCTGCGATGAAGAGGCGGTAGCCATGTCGCTCCTCCAGCTGGCCAGGCAGCGTGCGCAGGGCGAAGGCGGCGGCGACGGCGTGGGCTGAGGTGGGCCGGCCGTCATGGAGGACGCTGACGAAGGCGTCGTAGACGTCTGAGGAGAGGAGGCGGCGGCGGCGACAAGCGGACCTCCTTACACCGGCGCCCGGCGACGTGACATCACCTCGCTGGCGGCTGAAACGTCCTCGCAGCCTCCTGCACGCCAGCGTCACGTCCACCTTGAAGAAGAGCAGCACCGCCGCCAGCAGGAAGAAGAAGAGCAGCGAGGCGACCGCACCGATACACACGGCGGTGTACGAGCGGCTGGGACTGGCTGCACGGAATAACAGCACGTTAGCCACGCTAGCTGCTAGCTCACACCATGTGACCTTTCATATTTTGTGGAGTAAAAATGAAGTCTTGCAGAAGAAAGCAGTAATTGGACCTGGCAACACATGGTGCCAGAAGTGGGATTTTTTTCATTATTTTGCAGAAGAAAGCAGTAATTGGACCTGGCAACACATGGTGCCAGAAGTGGGATTTTTTTCATTATTTTGCAGAAGAAAGCAGTAATTGGACCTGGCAACACATGGTGTCAGAAGTGGGATTTTTTAATTATCTTGCAGAAGAAAGCAGTAATTGGACCTGGCAACACATGGCGTCAGAAGTGGGATTTTTTAAATGTTCTTGTAGAAGAAAACAGTAATTCGACCTGGCAACACATGGTGTCAGAAGTGGGATTTTTTTCATTATCTTGCAGAAGAAAGCAGTAATAGGACCTGGCAACACATGGTGTCAGAAGTGGGATTTTTTTAAATGATCTTGTAGAAGAAAACAGTAATTCGACCTGGCAACACATGGTGTCAGAAGTGGGATTTTTTTCATTATCTTGCAGAAGAAAGCAGTAATAGGACCTGGCAACATATGGCGTCAAAAGTGGGATTTTTTAATTATCTTGCAGAAGAAAGTAGTAATTGGACCTGGCAACACATGGCGTCAGAAGTGGGATTTTTTTTTAAATGATCTTGTAGAAGAAAGCAGTAATTGGACCTGGCAACACATGGTGTCAGAAGTGGGATTTTTTTCATCATCTTGCAGAAGAAAGCAGTAATTGGACCTGGCAACACTAGGACTGGCTGCACGGAATAACAGCACGTTAGCCACGCTAGCTGCTAGTTCACACCATGTGACCTTTCATATTTTGTTGAGTGAAAATGAAGTCTTGCAGAAGAAAGCAGTAATTGGACCTTGCAACACATGGTGTCAGAAGTGGGATTTTTTTCATTATCTTGCAGAAGAAAGCAGTAATTGGACCTGGCAACACATGGCGTCAGAAGTGGGATTTTTTAAATAATCTTGTAGAAGAAAGCCGTAATTGGACCTGGCAAAACATGGTGTCAGAAGTGGGATTTTTTTTCATTATCTTGCAGAAGAAAGCAGTAATAGGACATGGTAACACATGGTGTCAGAAGTGGGATTTTTTTTAATTATCTTGCAGAAGAAAGTAGTAATTGGACCTGGCAACACATGGCATCAGAAGTGGGATTTTTTTAATTATCTTGCAGAAGAAAGCAGTAATTGGACCTGGTAACACATGGCGTCAGAAGTGGGATTGTTTAAATGATCTTGTAGAAGAAAGCAGTGATAGGATCTTGCAACACATGGCGCCTGAAGAGGGATTTGTTATTATTGTGCAGAAGAAAACAGTAATAGGACCTGGCAACACATGGCGTCAAAAGTGGGATTTTTTTAAATATCTTGCAGAAGAAAGCAGTAATTGGACCTGGCAACACATGGCGTCAGAAGTGGGATTTTTTTAAATGATCTTGTAGAAGAAAGCTGTAATTGGACCTGGCAACACATGGTGTCAGAAGTGGGATTTTTTCATCATCTTTCAGAAGAAAGCAGTAATTGGACCTGGCAACACATGGTGTCAGAAGAGGGATTTTTTTTTTCATTATCTAGCAGAAGAAAGCAGTAATTGGACCTGGCAACACATGGCGTCAGAAGTGAGATTTTTAAATGATCTTGCAGAAGAAAGCAGTAATTGGACCTGGCAACACATGGCGTCAGAAGTGGGATTTTTTTAAATGATCTTGTAGAAGAAAGCAGTAATTGGACATGGCAACACATGGTGTCAGAAGTGGGATTTTTTTCATTATCTTGCAGAAGAAAGCAGTAATAGGACCTGGCAACACATGGCATCAGAAGTGGGATTTTTTAAATGATCTTGCAGAAGAAAGCAGTAATTGGACCTGGCAACACATGGTGTCAGAAGTGGGATTTTTTTCATCATCTTGCAGAAGAAAGCAGTAATAGGACCTGGCAACACATGGTGTCAGAAGTGGGATTTAAAAAAAAAAAAATTATCTTGTAGAAGAAAGCAGTAATTGGACCTGGCAACACATGGTGTCAGAAGTGGGATTTTTTTCATCATCTTGCAGAAGAAAGCAGTAATAGGACCTGGCAACACATGGTGTCAGAAGTGGGATTTAAAAAAAAAATTATCTTGTAGAAGAAAGCAGTAATTGGACCTGGCAACACATGGTGTCAGAAGTGGGATTTTTTTTTTCATCATCTTGCAGAAGAAAGCAGTAATAGGACCTGGCAACACATGGTGTCAGAAGTGGGATTTTTTTTTTAAATTATCTTGTAGAAGAAAGCAGTAATTGGACCTGGCAACACATGGTGTCAGAAGTGGGATTTTTTTCATCATCTTGCAGAAGAAAGCAGTAATTGGACCTGGCAACACTGGGACTGGCTGCACGGAATAACAGCATGTTAGCCACGCTAGCTGCTAGCTCACACCATGTGACCTTTCATATTTTGTGGAGTAAAAATGAAGTCTTGCACAAGAAAGCAGTAATTGGACCTGGCAACACATGGTGTCAGAAGTGGGATATTTTTTTCATTATCTTGCAGAAGAAAGCAGTAATTGGACCTGGCAACACATGGCGTCAGAAGTGGGATTTTTAAAATGATCTTGCAGAAGAAAGCGGTAATTGGACCTGGCAACACATGGCGTCAGAAGTGGGATTTTTTTTAAATGATCTTGTAGAAGAAAGCAGTAATTGGACCTGGCAACACATGGCGTCAGAAGTGGGATTTTTTAAATGGTCTTGTAGAGGAAAGCAGTAATTGGACCTGGCAACACATGGTGTCAGAAGTGGGATTTTTTAAATGATCTTGTAGAAGAAAGCAGTAATTGGACCTGGCAACACATGGATCTTTGTGGTATTACACTCAAGTCTTAAGGAGAAGTAGTGATACTACTATGTTGTAGTAGTAGTAGTTAGTGATACTAGTATGTTGTAGTAGTAATAGTTAGTGATACTAGTATGTTGTAGTAGTAGTAATCGTTAGTGATACTAGTATGTTGTAGTAGTAATAGTTAGTGATACTAGTATGTATGTAGTAGTAGTAGTAATCGTTAGTGATACTAGTATGTTTTGGTAGTAGTTAGTGATACTAGTATTACCTTCCACAAGCAGCAGGAGGCGATCTTTGTTTCTGCGAGGGTGCTTGAGTCGACAAGAGAAATTCGTGTTGAGGAAGCGAGGGACCACTTTGGCGATGGTGAGAGTGGACGTGAGGACCACTCGACCTCGACTGCGACTGCTGCACACCACAAACATCACAACACAAACATCACACCACAAACATCACACCACAAACATCACAACACAAACATCACAACACAAACATCACAACACAAACATCACAACACAAACATCACAACACAAACATCACACCACAAACATCACAACACAAACATCACAACACAAACATCACAACACAAACATCACACCACAAACATCTCACCTTTAGGAGTGTTAGGAACATGACATTGCTCAAAGTCATCTCATTGGTCACGTGTCACACAGTGTTACGTAATGTTATACAAACATGTAAAATTGTGTATCACTTTGTAACATTGTGTAACACTTTGTAACATTGTGTAACACTTTGTAGCACTTTGTAACATTGTCAAACACTAACAATGTGTAACACTTTGTAACGTTGTGTAACACTGCCTTCCATTGTGTAACACTTTGTTAAACAGTGTTACATAGTGTTACACAGTTTCACACAATGTTACACAGTGTTACACAGTGATACACAGTGTTACACAGTGTTACATAGTGTTACACAGTTTCACACAATGTTACACAGTTTCACACAATGTTACACAGTGTTACACAGTGTTATACAGTTTCACACAATGTTACAGTGTTACACAGTGTTACATAGTGTTACACAGTTTCACACAATGTTACACGGTGTTACACAATGTTACACAGTGTTACACAGTGATACACAGTGTTACATAGTGTTACACAGTTTCACACAATGTTACACAGTGTTACTTTAAGGTTTTTTCAATGACTAAAATCACTTCTTAGTAAATATCCTCATGTATTGACGTGTAGTTAAGAGATTAAAAATACATTTAAATGTATTTTTAATTCTAAATGTTAATCAATGTATATTTTAATGATCTGATTATTTATATCACTAATTACACAAATAATATACAAATATTACAATACATTTTTTCAGAATTTTGATGACTTTAGGGTGTTTTTTTTAGACCAAGTCCAATAAAAGTGACGACAGATGAGTCATTTGTATTCAAATAAATGATTTAAAATTTCAAAAATAATTAAGTTCTTAAAATGATTGTTAACATTTTATTTGTGAAGTGAAATATATTTATATAGCGTTTTTCTCTAGTGACTCAAGTGTGGGTAAAGTGTCTTGCCCAAGGACACAACGGCAGTGACTAGTACGGCGGAGGCGGGGATCGAACCCAGAACCCCCAAGTTGCTGGCACGACCGCTCTACCAACCGGGCCACACCGTTTAAATTGTCCCGAAAGACTCAAACGCTTTTCTTTCTCTGTCCTGTGACGTTCTTGGCTGACATTTCGTCGAGTTTGGGAAATCTTTTTGAAAGCAAAATGAACTTTTGAGTGTCAAACTCACGAGTGGACCGACTCCTGCAGCTCCTCGTCATCCTCGGCGTACGTCCCGTGGACCAGCCAGTACAAGAAGGTCTCCTGGTCCACCTGGAAGCCCATCAAGGCGTGACACTTCAGTTCCACCCTGGCACCTGGAGTTCAAATTCGTCAGACGGACGATGAAAAAGGTCAAAAGTGTTTTAAAATGTGCTAAAATGACAAATCGTGACAAACTAAGGGCATGTCTTCTCCACAAGCCTTATATGGTCACTTCCTGAGTTAGTCACAGTGGCCACAAACAATAAAAGTAGTTTTATTATTATTTCAAACGTGTCAACTTGCCCAGTTCCACCGCCACCACATCCTGTTGAAGGAACACCTCCGGGTCGGTAAAAAGCGACACTTGAGAAAACACAATTTGGCGGTAAGAAAGTGCGGGCGTGAATCCGAGGAACGGGTCTGGATAGTACAGACCATTGTTGATCTCCAGCTGGATGCTGCGTGCGGACGTGTAGGTGCTGCCGTGGAGGCGGACCTCCACCAGACAGGTGTACTTCCCGGCATCCTCCTGCGTGGCCCCGGTCAGCCTCATGGAGCCGCTGGCGTGCACCGCCACGGGCGTGCCCTGGCGCTCCACAGGGTGGCAGTCCTGAGAGACACAGAGAGAGAGAGAGGGGTGACTGCGCTGGCTTGGACATTTGTTATCATTTTGCAGAAGAAAGCAGTGATAGGACCTTGCAACACATGGCGTCAGAAGAGGGATTTTTTTATTATCGTGCAGAAGAAAGCAGTAATTGGACCTGGCAACACATTGTGTCAGAAGTGGTATTTTTTTCATTATCTTGCAGGAGAAAGCAGTAATTGGACCTGGCAACGCATTGCGTCAGAAGTGGGATTTTTTTTATTGTTTTGCAGAAGAAAACAGTAATTGAACCTGGCAACACATGGCGTCAGAAGTTGGATTCATTTTTTTTTTTTTTTTTTTTGCAGAAGAAAGCAGTGATAGGACCTTGCAACACATGGCGTCAGAAGAGGGATTTTTTATTATCGTGCAGAAGAAAGCAGTAATTGCACCTGGCAACACATGGCGTCAGAATAGGGATTTTTTTTATTATCTTGCAGAAGAAAGCAGTAATTTGACCTGGCAGCACATGGTGTCAGGAGTGGGATTTTTTCATCATCTTGCAGAAGAAAGCAGTAATTGGACCTGGCAAAACATGGCATCAGCAGTGGGATTTGTTTTATTATCTTGCAGAAGAAAGCAGTAATAGGACATTGCAACACATGGTGTCTGAAGTGGGATTTTTTATTGTTTTGCAGAAGAAAGCAGTGATAGGACCTTGCAACACATGGTGTCTGAAAAGGGATTTGTTATTATTGTGCAGAAGAAAACAGTAAACGGACCTGGCAACACATGGCGTCAGAAGTGGGATTTTTTAAAAAAAAATTGCAGAAGAAAGCATATTTGGACCTGGCAACACATGGCGTCAGAAGCAGGATTTTTTTTATCATATTGCAGAAGAAAGCAGTAATTGGACCTGGCAACACATGGCATCAGAAGTGGTATTTTTTTATTATCTTGCAGAAGAAAGCAGTAATTGGACCTGGCAACCCATTGTGTCAGAAGTGGTATTTTTTCATTATCTTGCAGAAGAAAGCAGTAATTGGACCTGGCAACACATGGCGTCAGAAGTGGGATTTTTTTTTAAATTGTTTTGCAAAGAAAGCAGTGATAGGACCTTGCAACACATGGCGCCTGAAGAGGGATTTGTTATTAATGTGCAGAAGAAAACAGTAATTGAACCTGGCAACACATGGCGTCAGAATAGGGATTTTTTTTTTATCGTGCAGAAGAAAGCAGTAATTTGACCTGGCAACACATGGTGTCAGAAGTGGGATTTTTTTCATCATCTTGCACAAGAAAGCAGTAATTGGACCTGGCAAAACATGGCGTCAGAAGTGGAATTTGTTTTATTATCTTGCAGAAGAAAGCAGTAATAGGACATTGCAACACATGGCGTCAGAAGTGGGATTTTTTATTATCTTGCAGAAGAAAGCAGTAATTGTACCTGGCAACACATGGCGTCTGAAGTGGGATTTTTTATTGTTTTGCAGAAGAAAGCAGTGATAGGACCTTGCAACACATGGCGTCTGAAAAGGTATTTGTTATTATCGTGCAGAAGAAAACAGTAATTGGACCTGGCAACACATGGCGTCAGAAGTGGGATTTAAAAAAATAAATAATTGCAGAATAAAACAGTAATTGGACCTGGCAACACATGGCGTCAGAAGCAGGATTTTTTTTTATCATCTTGCAGAAGAAAGCAGTAATTGGACCTGGCAACACATGGCGTCAAAAGTGGGATTTTTTTTAAATTATCTTGCAGAAGAAGGCAGTAGTTGGACCTGGCAACACATGGTGTCAGAAGTGGGATTATTTCATCATCTTGCAGAAAAAAGCATTCATTGGACCTGGCAACACATGGTGTCAGAAGTGGGATTTTTTTTTAAATTATCTTGCAGAAGAAAGCAGTAGTTGGACCTGGCAACACATGGTGTCAGAAGTGGGATTATTTCATCATCTTGCAGAAAAAAGCATTCATTGGACCTGGCAACACATGGCGTCAAAAGTGGGATTTTATTTAATTATCTTGCAGAGGAAAGCAGTAATTGGACTTGGCAACACATGGCGTCAGAAGTGGGATTTGTTATCATCTTGCAGAAGAAAGCAATAATAGGACCTTGCAATACATGGCATCGGAAGTGGGATTTTTTATCATCTTGCAGAAGAAAGCAGTAATTGGACCTGGCAACACATGGTGTCAGAAGTGGGATTTAAAAAAAAAATCTCCTTCTTACCTTGAGCCAGCGGAGGTTGTGTGTGCGGTTGAGTCCCAGAATGTCGTCCTGCTGGCAGGGAAGACTTTCGCTGACCCCCAGGTCCATGCTCCTGACCTCGGCAGCCGGGGGGCAGAGGTCAGGGGACACCAAGACCCCAAAGTAGACCAGTTGTCCAGGCCGGTCCCTTCTGAGGGGTCAGACCATCAGACCGCCGCACCACATGCACAGGTCACACAGGTGTGCTCCTACCTGGCCTCGCAGGTGTAGGTGCCGTTGTGAGAGGTGCGCACGGGCAGGAACCACAGCAGTCCCTCTCTCACCTCCACCCCGGGGGGCAGGGTGCCCCCTCCGGTCCCCCCTCTGGTCCACGTCACGTTGCTGTGCGCGCCAGTCAGGGGACATCGCAGCAGGAGGAGGCGGCCTGCGCTGGCCTGGAAGGTGTCTGGCGCCGCCTGGTGGCCTGCAGGAAGAGGTGCAAGACTTGAAAGTAGCAAGGACGGCAGGAAAGTTCCAATATTGGAAGAAGTCTTCCTGGAAAGCAAACCGGAAGTGGAATAAAAGAGCCAACAGGTGAAATGTGACCAGACAAAGTCAAATTACACACTGCAGGCTTTTATTTTGTAAACTCTTTAAAAATAATAATGAACCAAAATCCATGTTATTGAATTATTGACATATTTAAAGCTCTGTGCAATCTACTAATAAAAGTTTCAATCAATTTAATAACTTCACATCAAATATTACACTTTGAAATATTTGTTGGAGAAATACAGAATATTTGGTGTTTTACTGTGGACCTGTTTAATAATTATTCATATTAATATTGTATAATAATACTTCATATTAATACTGTATAATAATACTTCATATTAATACTGTATAATACATCATATTTATACTGTATAATAATATTTCATATTAATACTGTATGATAATACTTCATACTAATACAGTATAATGCATCATATTAATACTGTATAAATATACACCATTAGAGATGCGCGGTTTGCGGGCACAACCGCGGAGTCCGCGGATGAAATAAAAAAAAAAAAGATTTTATCCGCGCGCGGGTCGGGTCGGGCGGCTTAATTAGATTTTTTTTGTTTTTTTGTTTTTTGTTTTTTTGTTTGTTTGTTTTTCAGAAGAAATCAGTAATTGGACCTAGCAACACATGGCATCAGAAGCAGGATTTTTTTATCATCTTGCAGAAGAAAGCAATAATTGGACCTGGCAACACATGGGATTTCTTATCATCTTGCAGAAGAAAGCAGTAATTGGACTTGGCAACACATGGCGTCAAAAGTGGGATTTTTTTTAATTATCTTGCAGAAGAAAGCAGTAGTTGGACCTGGCAACACATGGTGTCAGAAGTGGGATTTTTTTTCATCATCTTGCAGAAGAAAGCAGTAATTGGACCTGGCAAAACATGGCGTCAGAAGTGGGATTTGTTTTATTATCTTGCAGAAGAAAGCAGTAATAGGACATTGCAACACATGGCGTCAGAAGTGGGACTTTGTATTATCTTGCAGAAGAAAGCAGTAATTGTACCTGGCAACACATGGTGTCTAAAGTGGGATTTGTTATTGTTTTGCAGAAGAAAGCAGTGATAGGACCTTGCAACACATGGCATCTGAAAAGGGATTTGTTATTATTGTGCAGAAGAAAACAGTAATTGGACCTGGCAACACATGGCATCAGAAGTGGGATTTTAAAAACAAAATTTGCAGAAGAAAGCAGTAATTAGACCTGGCAACACATGGCATCAGAAGCAGGATTTTTTTTTTTATCATCTTGCAGAAGAAAGCAGTAATTGGACTTGGCAACACATGGCGTTTTTTTTTTTGTGGGTGGCAATTAAACCAATTGGTAAATATATATACATAGTTAAATGTTGTTACCCACATACGAAAAACGAGCAGGCACCTGCAGCATATGCCACAACAGAAGAAGAAAAAAAAAGAAAAGAGATGGACACTTTTACGGAGCGGAGAAGGGACGCCTCGCCGGGGTCCGGGACCGAGGCCCCTTCCCTTTTTATTATCGTGCAGAAGAAAGCAGTAATTGGACCTGGCAACACATTGTGTCAGAAGTGGTATTTTTTCATTATCTTGCAGAAGAAAGCATAAATTGGACCTGGCAACACATGGCGTCAGAAGTGGGATTTTTTAATGTGTTGCAGAAGAAAACAGTAATTGAACCTGGCAACACATGGCGTCAGAAGTTGGATTCATTTTTTATTTTTTTGCAGAAGAAAGCAGTGATAGGACCTTGCAACACATGGCGTCAGAAGAGGGATTTTTTATTATCGTGCAGAAGAAAGCAGTAATTGGACCTGGCAACACATGGCGTCAAAAGTGGGATTTTTTTAAATTATCTTGCAGAAGAAAGCAGTAGTTGGACCTGGCAACACATGGCATCAGAAGCAGGATTTTTTTTTTTATCATCTTGCAGAAGAAAGCAGTAATTGGACCTGGCAACACATGGGATTTCTTATCATCTTGCAGAAGAAAGCAGTAATTGGACCTGGCAACACATGGCGTCAAAAGTGGGATTTTTTAAATTATCTTGCAGAAGAAAGCAGTAGTTGGACCTGGCAACACATGGCATCAGAAGCAGGATTTTTTTTATTTATCATCTTGCAGAAGAAAGCAGTAATTGGACCTGGCAACACATGGGATTTCTTATCATCTTGCAGAAGAAAGCAGTAATTGGACCTGGCAACACATGGCGTCAAAAGTGGGATTTTTTTAAATTATCTTGCAGAAGAAAGCAGTAGTTGGACCTGGCAACACATGGCATCACAAGCAGGATTTTTTTTTTTTATCATCTTGCAGAAGAAAGCAGTAATTGGACCTGGCAACACATGGGATTTCTTATCATCTTGCAGAAGAAAGCAGTAATTGGACCTGGCAACACATGGCGTCAAAAGTGGGATTTTTTAAATTATCTTGCAGAAGAAAGCAGTAGTTGGACCTGGCAACACATGGTGTCAGAAGTGGGATTTTTTCATCATCTTGCAGAAGAAAGCAGTAATTGGACCTGGCAAAACATGGCGTCAGAAGTGGGGATTTGTTTTATTATCTTGCAGAAGAAATATTTGTTGGAGAAATACTGAATATTTGGTGTTTCGAGAGGGCCCCACCGGGAGCCGTAGCTGAGGCGATCCGCGAGAAGGGCCCGACGCACGTCCAGGGTCACCACCGCGCCCACCGCACCGACACCCCGCCTCGTCCGCCTTCGCCGCGGCCGGCGTCACGTAAGCAGCTTACCTGCCCGCCACCCCCGTGGCCGGGGGCTCGTAACATGGGTCACTCCGCGCGCTCCGCCCGCGCAGCTTACCTGCCCGCCACCCCTGTTGCCGGGGGCGCGTAACAGGGGTCACTCCGCGCGCAGTGCGCTCACGAAAGGGGTGGGGCTCACCCTGGTTTATATAGAGAGCAGGACGGTGGCCATGGAAGTCGGAACCCGCTAAGGAGTGTGTAACAACCCACCTGCCGAATCAACTAGCCCTGAAAATGGATGGCGCTGGAGCGTGGGCCCATACCTGGCCGTCGCCGGCAGCGAGACGCGCTTGGAGGTGCGCTCAGCGCGGCTCCCATATGATTGCGCACTGGTGTGCGTCTGGGTCGTGACAGCGAATTAAATTATTTTGACAGTTAATGCCAGTTATCCTGTCAACCTTTCACAAGACTTCAATTTGTTAATTGAAAGTATAAACACTTTTTACAGTAAACAAATGGTAAAACAGTACTAAACAATTCCAATTAAAAAAAAATTGGTGTCATTATTAACTTTCTGTCCAAGCTTGTATAATCTACTGCCTTGTTCAATTGTAAAAAATATTCTGTGCCTAAAATTCACATTTCTATCACAATTATCATACTGTAAACATGGTAAGCTAACTTCATTAAAATTAATAGTCCTGTCAATAGCATGGAATTACAATTCAAATGTAGTTTTTTTGTAAGCCTTTCAAAAGAATTCAAAATATGAAAAATGAATGAAAACTAATTGAAGCCATCAGACACTTGAAAAGTGGCACATCACATCTCTAATGTAATCATTTGAACTTTTCAACAGAAATAGCACTGCAAAAATATTAAGGACATACTTCTGTATTTTGGTAGTTATGCTGTCAACATTTAACAAGATTTCTTCAACTTGGACTTGAAAGCATAAATAGTATAAACACTTTTAACAGTATGTCGTGCTGTGAAATACAGCCGACAGGATTGCGCACCAAACACGAAGCAAGGCCAAAGCGCATATGCATGGTGCAGGAGAACAAAGGACTTCTTCCATTTAAGGTTTGTGATAAACCATCAAACTCATTCGTTAAAAGGACTCTATAGTAATATAAAGCGAATTTTTCTGGACATTATCATGCAAGAAAAGTTTATTTTTGGGACCGCGATCACCGCGTAATGATTTTTAAAGGTTGCATTACAAACATTTAACTGTCCCATGTGATCAGCCAGTGCGATTGGAAGTCCATGCTCAATTATTGCCTCCGTAAATAAAACTTCGGGCGGGTGCGGGCGGGTGCAGTTCTGATCAAACGTTACATCGGGTGGATGGCGGATGGTTGACGACTTTCTGACGCGGTTGCGGATGAAATAAATTGCCTATCCGCGCATCTCTATACACCATATTAATATTGTATACTAATACTCTATGTTATTACTGTATATTAATACTGTATAATACATTATATTAATACTGTATAATTGTACACCATATTAATACTGTATACTAATACTGTACATAGTGAGACACTATGTTGTAAAATAAGTATGTCAAATAAAAAAATGTTCAAAAGTTAAAAAGGTCAAGCGGTGGACGCGACCTACTGACCTATTTAAAAATGCAGAAGTGTTGTTTTGAATTCCTGTTGTTGTGACAACATTGACTGATTGATTGAAACTTTTATTAGTAGATTGCACAGTACAGTACATATTCCCTACAATCGACCACTAAATGGTAACACCCCAATAAGTTTTTCCACTTGTTTAAACCACGTTAATCAATTCATGGTACAAATATATACTATCATCATAATACAGTCATCTCACAAGATAATCATCAGAGTATATACATTGAATTATTTACATTATTTACAATCCGGGGTGTGTGATGAGGAGGGTTTGGTTGATATCAACACTTCAGTCATCAACAATTGCATCATCAGAGAAATGGACATTGTGACTTGGTAGGATATGTACAGCGAGCAGAGAACATAGTGAGTTCAGATAGTATAAGAACAACTATATACATTTGGTTATTTACATTTGGTTATTTACATTTGGTTATTTACAATCCGGGGAGGTGGGATGTGGAGGGGAGGGTGTTAGTTTAGGGTTGAAGTTGCCTGGAGGTGTTCTTTTAGTGCGCTTTTGAAGGAAGATAGAGATGCACTTTCTTGTATTTTTTTAATTAATTAATTTATTTTTTCATAAAGAAATACAATCATGTGTGCTTACGGACTGTATCCTTGCAGACTGTATTGATATATATAGCTATTAGAGATGCGCGGATAGGCAAACCGCATCAGAAAGTCGTCAACCATCCGCAATCCACCCGATCTAACATTTGATCAGAACCGCATCCGCCCGCACCCGCCCGTTGTTATATATCTAATATAGACGATGCAAGGCATTAGTGAGGTTATAAAGCTTTTGCCTGTTAAAGAAAGGAGACTGATCCAATGCAGCACAGACATTCGCGTGCCACGCTGTCACGACCCAGACGCACACCCGTGCGCAATCATATGGGAGCCGCGCTGAGCGCACCTCCAAGCGCGTCTCGCTGCCGGCGACGGCCGGGTATATGGGCCCGACGCTCCAGCGCCATCCATTTTCAGGGCTAGTTGATTCGGCAGGTGGGTTGTTACACACTCCTTAGCGGGTTCCGACTTCCATGGCCACCGTCCTGCTGTCTATATCAACCAGGGTGAGCCCCACCCCTTTCGTGAGCGCACTGCGCGCGGAGTGACCCCTGTTACGCGCCCCCGGCAACAGGGGTGGCGGGCAGGTAAGCTGCGCGGGCGGAGCGCGCGGAGTGACCCCTGTTACGAGCCCCCGGCCACGGGGGTGGCGGGCAGGTAAGCTGCTTACCTGCTGCGCGTGACGCTGGCCGCGGCGAAGGCGGACGAGGCGGGGTGTCGGTGCAGTGGGCGCGGTGGTGACCCTGGACGTGCGTCGGGCCCTTCTCGCGGATCGCCTCAGCTACGGCTCCCGGTGGGGCCCTCTCGGGGGAAGGGGCCTCGGTCCCGGACCCCGGCGAGGCGTCGGGGGCCTTCTCCGCTCCGTAAAAGTGTCCATCTCTTTTTTTTTTCTTCTTCTGTTGTGGCATATGCTGCAGGTGCCTGCTCGTTTTTCGTATGTGGGTAACAACATTTAACTATGTATATATATTTACCAATTGGTTTAACTGCCACCCGCCTGAATCTATTTAAAATCTAATTTTTTTTTATTTCAACCACCCGACCCGACCCGACCCGACCCGACCCGACCCGACCCGCGGATAAAATCTAATTTTTTTTAATTTCATCCGCCCGATCCGCGGATAATCCGCGGACTCCGCGGTTGTGCCCGCAAACCACGCATCTCTAATAGCTATATAATGTATATATTGTGTTTTTTATGTTGATTTAATTTTTAAAAAAAATAAAAAAAATGTAATTATTTTTGTATTTCTTGTGCGGTAGCAATCGGTGGTTGGGGAGCACTGGTATAGAGGATCTTTGACTCCCTAAAAGCGTTTTGTCATATAAAGGATCTTTGGGGACGACATGTGGTGTGTTTGACAGGACTCACTGTGTGTGAGCGCCACAAAGACCAGAGCGGCGAGCACTCGCAGCCACGCCGCCGACAAGGCTGCCATGACCTGTCGGGTCTGAGGTTGAAGGTCACACGTCACTTCCTGTGTGCCAGAGAGGAAGTGAGAGTCTGAAGACACAAAAACACAACACGAAAGTTTGGGAAGTTGGATTGGATTTTTCTTTCTCTCTTTTAACACTAAAAATGATCATCCATACCTATCTATTATACCTATCATCCATACTTACATATCATATATACATATTTATCATACCTATCATACATACATATCTACCTATCATCCATGCCTATCTATCATACCTATTATATATCATACCTATCATACATACATATTCATCATACCTATCATACATACATATTTATCATACCTATCTATCATCCATATCTACCTATCATCCATGCCTATCTATTATACATACCTATCTATCATCCATACCTATCTATCATACCTCTATATCATACATACCTGTCATACATACCTACCTATCATACCTATCATGTATACTTATCTATAATACATATAATATACTGTATACTTACAGTATTATACCTCTATCATCCATACCTATCTATCATCCATACCTATATATCATACCTATCACCCATACCTATTTATCATCCATAGCTATCTATCATACCTATCAAATATACCAGTGTATCATACATACTTACTTATCATAAATATCTATCATCCATACCTATCTATCATACCTATCATACATACTTTATTGCTGTAAATAATATTGCTGTAAATAATGGAGTAAATAATATTGCTGTAAATAATATTGCTGTAAATAATGAAGTAAATGATATTGCTGTGAATAATACTGCAGTAAATAATGGAGTAAATAATATTGCAGTAAATAATATTGCTGTAAATAATGCAGTAAATAATATTGCAGTAAATAATACTGCAGTAAATAATGGAGTAAATAATATTGCAGTAAATAATGCAGTAAATAATGTAGTAAATAATATTGCAGTAAATAATATTGCTGTAAATAATGCAGTAAATAATGCAGTAAATAATATTGCAGTAAATAATACTGCAGTAAATAATGGAGTAAATAATATTGCAGTAAATAATATTGCTGTAAATAATGCAGTAAATAATATTGCAGTAAATAATGCAGTAAATAATGTAGTAAATAATATTGCAGTAAATAATATTACTGTATATAATGCAGTAAATAATATTGCAGTAAATAATACTGCAGTAAATAATGGAGTAAATAGTATTGCAGAAAAAAAATTGCAATAAATAATACTGCAGTAAATAATACTGCAGTAAATAATGGAGTAAATAATATTGCTGTAAATAATGCAGTAAATAAAATGCCAGTAAATAATACTGCAGTAAATAATGGAGTAAATAATATTGCAGTAAATAATGCAGTAAATAATACTGCAGTAAATAATACTGCAGTAAATAATGTAGTAAATAATATTGCAGTAAATAATATTGTTGTAAATAATGCAGTAAATAATATTGCAGTAAATAATACTGCAGTAAATAATGGAGTAAATAATATTGCAGTAAATAATATTGCTGTAAATAATGCAGTAAATAATATTGCAGTAAATAATACTGCAGTAAATAATGGAGTAAATAATATTGCAGTAAATAATATTGCTGTAAATAATGAAGTAAATGATATTGCTGTAAATAATACTGCAGTAAATAATGGAGTAAATAATATTGTAGTAAATAATATTGCTGTAAATAATGCAGTAAATAATATTGCAGTAAATAATACTGCAGTAAATAATGGAGTAAATAATATTGCAGTAAATAATGCAGTAAATAATGTAGTAAATAATATTGCAGTAAATAATATTGCTGTAAATAATGCAGTAAATAATATTGCAGTAAATAATACTGCAGTAAATAATGGAGTAAATAATATTGCTGTAAATAATATTGCTGTAAATAATGAAGTAAATGATATTGCTGTAAATAATACTGTAGTAAATAATGGAGTAAATAATATTGCAGTAAATAATGCAGTAAATAATGTAGTAAATAATATTGCAGTAAATAATATTGCTGTAAATAATGCAGTAAATAATATTGCAGTAAATAATGGAGTAAATAATATTGCAGTAAATAATGGAGTAAATAATATTGCAGTAAATAATATTGCTGTAAATAATGCAGTAAATAATACTGCAGTAAATATTATTACTGTAAATAATACTTTAGTAAATATTATTACTGTAAATAATACTGCAGTAAATATTATTGCTGTAAATAATATTGCACTAAATATTATTACTGTAAATAATATTGCTGGAAATATTATTACTGTAAATATTAATACTGTTGTTACTCCCTCCGAGGTCTTAATCAAGGCTCAAGTTGTTCGTTTTTCTCAAACAGACATTTATTTTCAGCCACGCCTTCTCCTCGTCACAACGATGCCAACACAATGCCAAAATAATGCCGTCAGAACTAATAAATAAGAGAAACAGAACTTACAATTAGTCTGACATCCAATAACTTCAAACACATTGATTTCACATACATATCAGAAAGAATCATACCTCATTGGCCTCACAAACTCCGAGGGAATAAAGTTTCTTTTCAAGCCGAGACTCCATGAACCTCTTCCATCATATGTTTGCTGTCTCGTGCTGCTTCCCTTTTTCAGTCACATATTAATTGTCCCCCCAACAATGTGACCAAACAGGAACAAAAAATATGTTCTTCTCCAATTTACATGAGTTTTGTAGCAAAAAATAAAGTTAACTTATACTTGCATGAAATTAACAAAGAAAATACATTTTTAATCACATTAAATGTAAATATTAACTTATATTTATACATTGTATTTATTTACTCTAACCAACTATGAAATGATATAACATATATACAATGTGCTTCTGTCATGGATTACTGTCTCTAACTGTTGCCTAGAAAGAAGGTTTTTAACCTTGGCCAGCTGACGTAAATTAAAAAAAAGCTGTCTTTCACCACTGTGCCAATCTGACGCTCCAATTCAAAATCACTGTCAATACCAAAGCCCAGGTTGGTGACCATGGTCTTAATGTGCAAAGCCAAGGGGCCAAAGTCAACAAGGGGGAGCTCACAGGTACCACTAGGTCCAAACACTATTACTTCTGTCTTCTTTTCATTGAAATGTAAGAAGTTTAGGGCCATCCAGGCCTTGATATCATCAAGACATGCAAGTAGTGTCTGCATTGAAGAGGCATGATTACTCTTTAACGAAAATATATTTGTGTCTATATAATGCAGTAAATAATATTGCAGTAAATAATATTGCTGTAAATAATGCAGTAAATGATATTGCTGTAAATAATACTGCAGTAAATAATGGAGTAAATAATATTGCAGTAAATAATATTGCTGTAAATAATGCAGTAAATAATATTGCAGTAAATAATACTGCAGTAAATAATGGAGTAAATAATATTGCAGTAAATAATGCAGTAAATAATGGAGTAAATAATATTGCTGTAAATAATATTGCTGTAAATAATACAGTAAATAATATTGCAGTAAATAATACTGCAGTAAATAATGGAGTAAATAATATTGCAGTAAATAATGGAGTAAATAATATTGAAGTAAATAATATTGCTGTAAATAATGCAGTAAATAATATTGCACTAAATAATACTGCCGTAAATAATGGAGTAAATAATATTGCTGTAAATAATATTGCTGTAAATAATGGAGTAAATAATATTGCTGTAAATAATACTGCAGTAAATAATGGGAGTAAATAATATTGCAGTAAATAATATTGCTGTAAATAATGGAGTAAATAATATTGCTGTAGATAATACTGCAGTAAATAATGGAGTAAATAATATTGCAGTAAATAATATTGCTGTAAATAATGCAGTAAATAATATTGCAGTAAATAATACTGCAGTAAATAATGGAGTAAATAATATTGCAGTAAATAATGCAGTAAATAATGGAGTAAATAATATTGCAGTAAATAATATTGCTGTAAATAATGCAGTAAATAATATTGCAGTAAATAATACTGCAGTAAATAATGGAGTAAATAATATTGCAGTAAATAATGGAGTAAATAATATTGCAGTAAATAATATTGCTGTAAATAATGCAGTAAATAATATTGCAGTAAATAATACTGCAGTAAATAATGGAGTAAATAATATTGCAGTAAATAATATTGCTGTAAATAATGCAGTAAATAATATTGCAGTAAATAATACTGCAGTAAATAATGGAGTAAATAATACTGCAGTAAATAATGGAGTAAATAATATTGCAGTAAATAATATTGCTGTAAATAACACTGCAGTAAATAATGCAGTAAATAATATTGCAGTAATTAATGCAGTAAATAATGGATTAAATAATATTGCAGTAAATAATATTGCTGTAAATAATGCAGTAAATAATATTGCAGTAAATAATACTGCAGTAAATAATGGAGTAAATAATATTGCAGTAAATAATGGAGTAAATAATATTGCAGTAAATAATATTGCTGTAAATAATGCAGTAAATAATATTGCAGTAAATAATATTGCTGTAAATAATGCAGTAAATAATATTGCAGTAAATAATACTGCAGTAAATAATGGAGTAAATAATATTGCAGTAAATAATGGAGTAAATAATATTGCAGTAAATAATATTGCTGTAAATAACACAGCAGTAAATAATGCAGTAAATAATATTGCAGTAAATAATGCAGTAAATAATGGAGTAAATAATATTGCAGTAAATAATATTGCTGTAAATAATGCAGTAAATAATATTGCAGTAAATAATACTGCAGTAAATAATGGAGTAAATAATATTGCAGTAAATAATGGAGTAAATAATATTGCAGTAAATAATATTGCTGTAAATAATGCAGTAAATAATATTGCAGTAAATAATACTGCAGTAAATAATGGAGTAAATAATATTGCAGTAAATAATGGAGTAAATAATTTTGCAGTAAATAATATTGCTGTAAATAATGCAGTAAACAATATTGCAGTAAATAATGCAGTAAATAATACTGCAGTAAATATTATTGCTGTAAATAATATTGCACTAAATATTATTACTGTAAATAATATTGCTGGAAATATTATTACTGTAAATAATATTACTGTAAATATTATTGCTGTAAATAATATTGCAGTAAATAATATTGCAGTAAATATTATTACTGTAAATAATATTGCTGGAAATATTATTACTGTAAATATTATTACTGTAAATACTATTACTGTAAATAATATTGCAGTAAATAAAATTGCTGGAAATATTATAACTGTAAATATTAGTACTGTAAATAACGGCCGTGGTGAAGACCTTACCAGTCCGAAGTTACCTTCTCGTCTTCTTCCACGCTCGCTTCTAGCATCTTCTCACGGAAGACTCTGTTTGAAAAAAACCGTCAAGGAGAAGCCGTGAACCTTGTGACGCGAGTGTGAATCCCCCCACCCCCGTGTGCTTCTGGGCCAGGTAGTGTGGTTAACCGAGTAAGTGGTGTGGAAACCCCACCCTCTCCTTTACCAACACTTGCTACTTCCTAACTTACTAACTGCTAGCAGGAGTGTTGCCAAGTCCGCTTATTATTGTTTCTTTCTCTAAAGTTGCTTGCAAAGTTTGTCAGTCACTTGTTGTTTTTTTAGCTTGTTTTTTAAGGTGCGGTTGCTTATTTGAGCTTGTTTTTCTGTCCCTGCAATTAAGCAAAACACGACTGCACCAAGTTGCTAGTTTGTTCTTTTCTGCACAGCCTCTCCTGGTGATCACACTCAGACTAATGACAGGTGTGCAACGCCACCACAGGTGTCCAAAGTGCAGCTCATTTTTTAGCAGCCCACGGCATATTGTAAAAATACTAATACCAAAGAATAACATACGGAAGTGGAATAAAAGAAGTGGGCACATGTCATTGGATGGTGCTGGTGTACCTAATGAAGTGGGCACATGTCATTGGATGGTGCTGGTGTACCTAATGAAGTGGGCACATGTCATTGGATGGTGCTGGTGTACCTAATGAAGTGGGCACATGTCATTGGATGGTGCTGGTGTACCTAATGAAGTGGGCACATGTCATTGGATGGTGCTGGTGTACCTAATGAAGTGGGCACATGTCATTGGATGGTGCTGGTGTACCTAATGAAGTGGGCACATGTCATTGGATGGTGCTGGTGTACCTAATGAAGTGGGCACATGTCATTGGATGGTGCTGGTGTACCTAATGAAGTGGGCACATGTCATTGGATGGTGCTGGTGTACCTAATGAAGTGGGCACATGTCATTGGATGGTGCTGGTGTACCTAATGAAGTGGGCACATGTCATTGGATGGTGCAGGTGTACCTAATGAAGTGGGCACATGTCATTGGATGGTGCTGGTGTACCTAATGAAGTGGGCACATGTCATTGGATGGTGCTGGTGTACCTAATGAAGTGGGCACATGTCATTGGATGGTGCAGGTGTACCTAATGAAGTGGGCACATGTCATTGGATGGTGCAGGTGTACCTAATGAAGTGGGCACATGTCATTGGATGGTGCTGTTGTACCTAATGAAGTGGGCACATGTCATTGGATGGTGCTGGTGTACCTAATGAAGTGGGCACATGTCATTGGATGGTGCAGGTGTACCTAATGAAGTGGGCACATGTCATTGGATGGTGCAGGTGTACCTAATGAAGTGGTCACATCGGATGATGCTGGTGTACCTAATGAAGTGGGCACATGTCATTGGATGGTGCAGGTGTACCTAATGAAGTGGGCACATGTCATTGGATGGTGCAGGTGTACCTAATGAAGTGGGCACATGTCATTGGATGGTCGCAGGTGTACCTAATGAAGTGGGCACATGTCATTGGATGGTGCAGGTGTACCTAATGAAGTGGTCACATGTCATTGGATGGTGCAGGTGTACCTAATGAAGTGGGCACATGTCATTGGATGGTGCAGGTGTACCTAATGAAGTGGGCACATGTCATTGGATGGTGCTGGTGTACCTAATGAAGTGGTCACATGTCATTGGATGGTGCAGGTGTACCTAATGAAGTGGGCACATGTCATTGGATGGTGCTGGTGTACCTAATGAAGTGGGCACATGTCATTGGATGGTGCAGGTGTACCTAATGAAGTGGGCACATGTCATTGGATGGTGCAGGTGTACCTAATGAAGTGGGCACATGTCATTGGATGGTGCAGGTGTACCTAATGAAGTGGGCACATGTCATTGGATGATGCTGGTGTACCTAATGAAGTGGTCACATCGGATGATGCTGGTGTACCTAATGAAGTGGGCACATGTCATTAGATGGTGCTGGTGTACCTAATGAAGTGGTCACATGTCATTGGATGGTGCAGGTGTACCTAATGAAGTAGGCACATGTCATTGGATGGTGCAGGTGTACCTAATGAAGTGGTCACATGTCATTGGATGGTGCAGGTGTACCTAATGAAGTGGTCACATGTCATTGGATGGTCGCAGGTGTACCTAATGAAGTGGACACATGTCATTGGATGGTGCAGGTGTACCTAATGAAGTGGGCACATGTCATTGGATGGTGCAGGTGTACCTAATGAAGTGGTCACATGTCATTAGATGGTGCTGGTGTACCTAATGAAGTGGGCACATGTCATTGGATGGTGCTGGTGTACCTAATGAAGTGGGCACATGTCATTGGATGGTGCTGGTGTACCTAATGAAGTGGGCACATGTCATTGGATGGTGCTGGTGTACCTAATGAAGTGGGCACATGTCATTGGATGGTGCTGGTGTACCTAATGAAGTGGGCACATGTCATTGGATGGTGCTGGTGTACCTAATGAAGTGGGCACATGTCATTGGATGGTGCTGGTGTACCTAATGAAGTGGGCACATGTCATTGGATGGTGCTGGTGTACCTAATGAAGTGGGCACATGTCATTGGATGGTGCAGGTGTACCTAATGAAGTGGGCACATGTCATTGGATGGTGCTGGTGTACCTAATGAAGTGGGCACATGTCATTGGATGGTGCTGGTGTACCTAATGAAGTGGGCACATGTCATTGGATGGTGCAGGTGTACCTAATGAAGTGGGCACATGTCATTGGATGGTGCTGGTGTACCTAATGAAGTGGGCACATGTCATTGGATGGTGCTGGTGTACCTAATGAAGTGGGCACATGTCATTGGATGGTGCTGGTGTACCTAATGAAGTGGGCACATGTCATTGGATGGTGCTGGTGTACCTAATGAAGTGGCCACATGTCATTGGATGGTGCTGGTGTACCTAATGAAGTGGCCACATGTCATTGGATGGTGCAGGTGTACCTAATGAAGTGGGCACATGTCATTGGATGGTGCTGGTGTACCTAATGAAGTGGGCACATGTCATTGGATGGTGCTGGTGTACCTAATGAAGTGGGCACATGTCATTGGATGGTGCAGGTGTACCTAATGAAGTGGGCACATGTCATTGGATGGTGCAGGTGTACCTAATGAAGTGGGCACATGTCATTGGATGGTGCTGGTGTACCTAATGAAGTGGGCACATGTCATTGGATGGTGGTGGTGTACCTAATGAAGTGGTCACATGTCATTGGATGGTGCTGGTGTACCTAATGAAGTGGGCACATGTCATTGGATGGTGCAGGTGTACCTAATGAAGTGGGCACATGTCATTGGATGGTGCTGGTGTACCTAATGAAGTGGGCACATGTCATTGGATGGTGCTGGTGTACCTAATGAAGTGGCCACATGTCATTGGATGGTGCTGGTGTACCTAATGAAGTGGGCACATGTCATTGGATGGTCGCAGGTGTACCTAATGAAGTGGGCACATGTCATTGGATGGTGCAGGTGTACCTAATGAAGTGGTCACATGTCATTGGATGGTGCAGGTGTACCTAATGAAGTGGGCACATGTCATTGGATGGTGCAGGTGTACCTAATGAAGTGGGCACATGTCATTGGATGGTGCTGGTGTACCTAATGAAGTGGGCACATGTCATTGGATGGTGCAGGTGTACCTAATGAAGTGGTCACATGTCATTGGATGGTGCAGGTGTACCTAATGAAGTGGGCACATGTCATTGGATGGTGCTGGTGTACCTAATGAAGTGGGCACATGTCATTGGATGGTGCAGGTGTACCTAATGAAGTGGGCACATGTCATTGGATGGTGCAGGTGTACCTAATGAAGTGGGCACATGTCATTGGATGGTGCAGGTGTACCTAATGAAGTGGGCACATGTCATTGGATGATGCTGGTGTACCTAATGAAGTGGTCACATCGGATGATGCTGGTGTACCTAATGAAGTGGGCACATGTCATTAGATGGTGCTGGTGTACCTAATGAAGTGGTCACATGTCATTGGATGGTGCAGGTGTACCTAATGAAGTAGGCACATGTCATTGGATGGTGCAGGTGTACCTAATGAAGTGGTCACATGTCATTGGATGGTGCAGGTGTACCTAATGAAGTGGGCACATGTCATTGGATGGTGCAGGTGTACCTAATGAAGTGGGCACATGTCATTGGATGGTGCTGGTGTACCTAATGAAGTGGGCACATGTCATTGGATGGTGCTGGTGTACCTAATGAAGTGGGCACATGTCATTGGATGGTGCAGGTGTACCTAATGAAGTGGGCACATGTCATTGGATGGTGCTGGTGTACCTAATGAAGTGGGCACATGTCATTAGATGGTGTAGGTGTACCTAATGAAGTGGGCACATGTCATTGGATGGTGCAGGTGTACCTAATGAAGTGGGCACATGTCATTGGATGGTGCAGGTGTACCTAATAAAGTGGTCACATTTGTTTTTTTTGTCGCTTGGAATGAATTTGAGAGAAAAACCTCCGCAATGCTCTTGCCAACCACCATGGGGCATTTATTTGACTTACACATGAATACAGTAACTTCCGAAATGTTGAAAGGAAAGGGAACTACATGAAGAAATGGTCTCCATTACATCAGTTCTATTAATAAAGCCGACGTTCATGTGCTGTAATATGTGTTGTACAACACAAAGTGCACAATACATGTTTTTTTTACACACATTTGAATGTATATTGTCACTGCAGACTCTTCAGCAAACAAGCGAGTAACCTACCTGACTGACAAAGACAACAGGAAATGACATCATCACAGTGTCAAAGTTTACGCGATAAAAAGAAAAAGACCATTTTAATTTTATATATATATATATATATATATATATATATATGTGTGGGGAAAAAAAATCACAAGACTATTTCATCTCTACAGGCCTGTTTCATGAGGGGGGGTACCCTCAATCATCAGGAGATTTTAATGGGAGCATTCGCATACCATGGTTTATATAGGGCACAGAGTGGGTGGGTACAGGCTGGCCTAGGGGCGTGGTGATTGGCTCATGTGTTACCTAGGAGGTGTTTCCGTCTGTGGCGGCATGCTGTTACAATTTCGCTGCGCTTGTTGAGGGATGACAGGTCTGGACGGTAAATAATAAACAGTTTCTCTTTCAAGCATAGGTTGCATCTTTTATTACCACTATTGTAAGGTGTGCTGGATGCAAGAATTTGCCATGTTATTGAATATTCAACATTATTGTCTTTGAGGTCCCAAATGTGTTTGCTGAGTTCTGTGGTATTTCGCAGGTTTTTGTTCCTGAAAGAAGCCTTGTGATTGTTCCATCTGGTTTTGAATTCTCCCTCGGTTAATCCTACATATGTGTCAGATGTGTTAATGAATACCAAGAAGCGCATATGCCAAATTTTCAAAGAGAACGGCCTACGGATCACGATTGAAGCCAACAAGCAAACCGTCAACTCCCTTGACGTCACTTTCAACCTGAGAAATAACAGCTACCAACCATTCACGAAACCCAACACAACACTCCAATACGTGCACCATGACAGCAACCACCCACCCACCACCACGAAAAGAATACCTACCGGAATCAATAAAAGGCTATCGATGCTGTCATCTAGCAAAGCTGAATTTGACCAAGCAACCCCCCCGTACCAAAAAGCCCTTGATGAAAGCGGATACAATTTCACCCTCACCTATGAACCCACGCCAGGAAACCAGCCAAAAAAGAACAGAAAACGAAACGACATCATCTGGTACAACCCCCCATACAGCAAAAACGTCTCAACGAACATTGGACACAAATTCCTCAATCTGATTGACAAACACTTTCCCAAAGACAACACCCTAAGAAAAGTATTCAACAAGAACAACATTAAATTGAGCTACAGCTGCATGAACAATGTACGACAAATCATCTCAAACCACAACAAAACAATTGCAAATGAGCCGTCGGCCCCCAGACAGAGCGACTCTAAAACCAACAAAGGATGTAACTGTCGAAAGAAACCTGATTGCCCTCTCAACAGGGGGTGCTTACAAACATCAGTTGTCTACCAATCTAAGGTAATACGCAAGGACATTAACACATCCGACACATACGTAGGATTAACCGAGGGAGAGTTCAAAACCAGATGGAACAATCACAAGGCTTCTTTCAGGAACCAAAACCTGCGGAATACCACAGAACTCAGCAAACACATTTGGGACCTCAAAGACAATAATGTTGAATATTCAATAACATGGCAAATTCTTGCATCCAGCACACCTTACAATAGTGGTAATAAAAGATGCAACCTATGCTTGAAAGAGAAACTGTTTATTATTTACCGTCCAGACCTGTCATCCCTCAACAAGCGCAGCGAAATTGTATCAGCATGCCGCCACAGACGGAAACACCTCCTAGGTAACACATGAGCCAATCACCACGCCCCTACGCCAGCCTGTACCCACCCACTCTGTGCCCTATATAAACCATGGTATGCGAATGCTCCCATTAAAATCTCCTGACGATTGAGGGTACCCCCCCCTCATGAAACAGGCCTGTAGAGATGAAATAGTCTTGTGATTTTTTTCCCACACATACATATATATATATATATATATATATATATATATATATATATATATATATATATATATATATATATATATATATATATATGCACCTGTAGTATCTGTTATCATACAAAATAACATGTTTTTCTATTTGGTGGACCACCACATTCATTGGGGGCAAGCAGGCAGCCAGCATTTGAGGAATACTATGATATGATTCACAGAATATCCATCCATCCATTTTCTACCGCTTGTGCCTTTTGGTAGGAAAAAAAACAGGTACTACTGCAGAGGTAGGTATTAACGCGTTACGTGTACTACATGACATCTCTTTTTGGATGGAATGTACTTGTAAGAGTAGTTTTACAGCACCATACAGTATTTTTGCTTGAGTATTTCTGTGAAAAAGAAACACTTCTTATGTTGACTTTCATTCCGGTCGCTACATTTCGGAAGCTCCAGTGACCTTTGACTCCATTCCACCAATCAAACGGCGCCGGGCCGTCACATGACCCCACTCAAACCACACGCTGGGAAAAAGTGACATGACATAACAACGCGTCAATGTTTGCTCACAACGTATGAAAAAGAACATTTGTGTAAACATTTGTGTCAGTAGAAGTGTTCACATTTCAGCGTACAAGAAGTCCACTTCCAACTGGAGGAAACATGTTGCTTTTGTCGTTAGGGTTGCAAAAAATTCCGGGAATATTCCAAGTTGGAAACTTTCCATGGGAATGAACGGGAAATGAATGGGAATAAACATTGAATGCAACATGCTAGATTTTGCAGCATTTCATGCAAATTCAGTAGAATTTCAACCCTTCACTGTGCATTCCTCCATCACATGTGCAGTGCGTTCTTCCATCACATGCACAGATCATTCCCAGCAGGTAAGTTTTGATGATATTACTGGGGTAAATATATTGGATCTATGGTATTTAACCCTTGTGTGGTGTTGGGGTCTGTGGGACCCGTTTTCATTTTTTTATTAAAAGATCCATCCATCCATCCATCTTCTTCCGCTTATCCGAGGTCGGGTCGCGGGGGCAGCAGCCTAAGCAGGGAAGCCCAGACTTCCCTCTCCCCAGCCACTTCGTCCAGCTCCTCCCGGGGGATCCCGAGGCGTTCCCAGGCCAGCCGGGAGAGATAGTCTTCCCAGCGTGTCCTGGGTCTTCCCCGTGGCCTCCTACCGGTCGGACGTGCCCTAAACACCTCCCTAGGGAGGCGTTCGGGTGGCATCCTGACCAGATGCCCGAACCACCTCATCTGGCTCCTCTCCATGTGGAGGAGCAGCGGCTTTACTTTGAGCTCCCCCCGGATGGCAGAGCTTCTCACCCTATCTCTAAGGGAGAGCCCCGCCACTCGGCGGAGGAAACTCATTTGGGCCGCTTGTACCCGTGATCTTGTCCTTTCGGTCATGACCCAAAGCTCATGACCATAGGTGAGGATGGGAACGTAGATCGACCGATAAATTGAGAGCTTTGCCTTCCGGTTCAGCTCCTTCTTCACCACAACGGATCGATACAGCGTCCGCATTACTGAAGACGCCGCACTGATTCGCCTGTCGATCTCACGATCCACTCTTCCCCCACTCGTGAACAAGACTCCGAGGTACTTGAACTCCTCCACTTGGGGCAAGATCTCCTCCCCAACCCGGAGATGGCACTCCACCCTTTTCCGGGCGAGAACCATGGACTCGGACTTGGAGGTGCTGATTCTCATCCCAGTCGCTTCACACTCAGCTGCGAACCGATCCAGTGAGAGCTGAAGATCCTGGCCAGGTGAAGCCATCAGGACCACATCATCTGCAAAAAGCAGAGACCTAATCCTGCAGCCACCAAACCAGATCCCCTCAACGCCCTGACTGCGCCTAGAAATTCTGTCCATAAAGGTTATGAACAGAATGGGTGACAAAGGGCAGCCTTGGCGGAGTCCAACCCTCACTGGAAACGTGTCCGACTTACTGCCGGCAATGCGGACCAAGCTCTGACACTGATCATACAGGGAGCGGACTGCCACAATAAGACAGTCCGTTACTCTCTGTCTCTTTCTTTCAAAAAACAAAGGTGCAATTTACTGTGAGAAAAGGAACTTTCGATGTGTGCACTGTTCTTGTTCTTTCTATTCGTTAACAATTTAAGAACTTTCTCAGTCCAAAGCCTAAAAAAGTTCAATTCCACGCAGTCAGAGTAGAATGCGAACTTTCAGAAAGCGCCGAGGTTCACGGTTACACACATTGTCTCGTCCACACTGGCTTCCAGTCTCTGTAGTCATAGTCCACCGTAGCAGCCGTGCCAGAAACCTGAGGGTTGCAGGTTCGCTCCCCGCCTCTTGACATCCTAATCGCTGCCGTTGTGTCCTTGGGCAGGACACTTCACCCTTGCCCCCAAGTGCCGCTCACACTGGTGAATGAATGATGAATGATGGGTGGTGGTCGGAGGGTCCGTTGGCGCAAACTGGCAGCCACGCTTCCGTCAGCCTACCCCAGGGCAGCTGTGGCTATGAATGTAGCTTACCACCACCAGGTGTGAATGAATGATGGCTTCTCACTTCTCTGTGAAGCGCTTTGAGTGTCTAGAAAAGCGCTAAATAAATCGAATCCGTTATTATTAAGGTGCAAAAGCAGCTCTCGACTCGGAGCGGTTACACCGTAGTATCTGTTATCATACGAAATAACATGTTTTTCAACATGGTGGAACGCCACCTTCCTTTGGGGGAAAGCAGGCAGCCAGTCTTGTAAAAGCAGTTGTGGGCAAGTCATAAAGTAGGACCATTCAGAGTGACATACACGTGTAGATAACATGAATTTCACAAAATCTAGGCTTTGTAAATCTGTCCAGGGTATGTCAAGTCCAGGCAGGTCCGCATAAGGAGCAGTCACACGGCTTGTTAATTTGATTGTTTTTAGGGACACTTACTTACACAACACCAAAAGTCCCTTACGTGGTCAGGAAGGAGTCAGATCGCGTATCATGAACTCAAAGACCTGAGATCATTTTGATCTGAATTCTCTGGTTCTCTGGCTACCCCGGAAGGGATACTTTCTTTTGGCTAACACTTCCTCTAGGTTTGCTGCAACACTTGAGGTTGTGGGGTTCGCTTGTCAATGAAAGTAAGCCTTAGTTCAACGGACCTCGCCGGCATTACCTTTGATCCATTGCACTCACCCGCGTCACCCTTCCACCATAAGGTGACGAGACCAGCGATATACGTCACACCTTCAGAAGGGCGGTCCTCTCGGGGGCGCCGCCCCTGGTGCTCCTCACTGGCATGTGGTAGCGCATCTCCTTCCAAAACCTGGAGGAAGGAGACAGCGAGGGCGATGTGTCCACTTTGTCCTGTGTGGTCGCACACGTCCTGGGGGTGAACTTCCTCCTGGTCCTCTGGTACTTCCACCAGCACACTGCACCCTGCTTCCTTCTCAGATGACGCAAAGACTCCGGGAAGAGAGCCAGCTGGGCCGGGCTCATCTCTTCCAGCTCGACCAGAATCACCTGAGAGAAGACGGAACCACGTCTGAAAACTAGAAGGACATTCAGCGGAAGACCAAACAGTCCTACATTGGATCCTAACCACAATGTACATCTTCCTACAGCTGTAGTAGTCATTTTTGATAAGGGCCATGATAGCCAAAGATTCGTTGTTTTCTTCTCTTGGGGATCAGCAGAATTCTTGGAGCACACGCTCCTTGTCCCTGAATCCAACCAAATAGCACAACCAAGTCATGCCCACAAGATGGTTTCCCGAGTAACATGGGGCAAAGAACTATGCAGCCCCACACTTCGTCCATTCATCCATCCACTTTCTACCGCTTGTCTCTAAAAGAAATATATCAACACGATGGGGACACTGTCCCTTGCTACAACCAATCTACCGACTAAATAACCAAACATAGACCGACTAAGTAACTAATCGATTGACAGACTGTCCCATCGACCAAAAACTAACCATGTGACAACAGACTGTCACACAGGTCAACAAGCTAACAAACTAACTAACCAATATACAAAAAGTACAAAAAGCATCAGTCCAACGGACTAACTGAACAACCAACCATCAAACCAACAGTAACTAACTAACCAACACTTAATTACCTGACCAAACTTAACAAAATGAATGAACAGCCACCCGACTGACCTACTAACTAAACAACCATTTAACCAGCTAACTGTTCAACAGACTGACCAACTAACTAACTGACTTAACGACAGATCAACCAGTCAACTAACTCATTAACTAACAGATAAACCAACAAACCAAACAAGCAAAAGACTACCTAACTATCCACAAAACTAAAAAACAAATTAAACCGACTGACAGACCAACTAACAAAATAACCAATGGACTGGCCAACTGTTTGACAGACTGACCAACCATCCAGACAAATACATGACCAACTGACTGATTAACCAACAAAATACCAAGTCAACTAAGTAACAGATCAACGAACTAAGCAAACAACCAACGGCAAATTAACTAAATAAAAAACTAACCAGCCGATCGACCAACAAACTAAATAATTAACGAACTGGCCAACTGTTCAACACACAAACCAACCCTCAACCCAACAAACCAACTGACTGAACGACAGATTAACCAGCTAAATACCCAGTCAACTAACTAACAGATCAACCAACTAACAAAAACTAGTAACAGACGACCTACTGTAACTGATCAATCAACTAAATAAATAATGAAACCTGTCTACTGATTGACTAACTAAATAACCAATGGACTGGCCAACTGTTTGACAGACTGACCAACCACCCTGCCAAATAACCAACTGACCGAACGACACATTAACCAACTAAATAGTCAACTAACAGATATATTGACCAACTAACCAACATACTCCCTAACTGACCAAACAACTCAATAAATAATTAACCAGCCGACTGACCACCTGACTAAATAATTAATGGACTTGCCAACTGTTGGACGGACTGACCAACCACCCTGCCAAATAAACTGAATGATAGATCAACCAACTAAATAACCAGTCAACTAACCAACAAACCAAACATAACAAGGTGTGGGAGGAGGTAACCAACAAGGTGCTGGAGGAGGTAACCAACAAGGTGTGGGAGGAGGTAACCAACTAGGTGTGGGAGGAGGTAACAAACAAAGTGTGGGAGGAGGTAACAAACAAGGTGTGGGAGGAGGTGACAAACAAGGTGTGGGAGGAGGTAACCAACAAGGTGTGGGAGGAGGTAACAAACAAGGTGCGGGAGGAGGTGACAAACAAGGTGTGGGAGGAGGTAACCAACAAGGTGTGGGAGGAGGTAACAAACAAGGTGCTGGAGGAGGTAACAAACAATGTGTGGGAGGAGGTAACAAACAAGGTGTTGGAGGAGGTAACCAACAAGGTGTGGGAGGAGGTAACCAACAAGGTGTGGGAGGAGGTAACCAACAAGGTGTGGGAGGAGGTAACAAACAAGGTGTGGGAGGAGGTAACAAATAAGGTGTAGGAGGAGGTAACAAACAAGGTGTGGGAGGAGGTAACAAATAAGGTGTAGGAGGAGGTAACAAACAAGGTGTGGGGGGAGGTAACCAACAAGTTGTGGGAGGAGGTAACAAACAAGGTGTGGGGGGAGGTAACAAACAAGGTGTGGGAGGAGGTGACAAACAAGGTGTGGGAGGAGGTAACAAGCAAGGTGTGGGAGGAGGTAACAAACAAGGTGTGGGAGGAGGTAACAAACAAGGTGTGGGAGGAGGTAACCAACAAGGTGTGGGGGGAGGTAACCAACAAGTTGTGGGAGGAGGTAACAAACAAGGTGTGGGAGGAGGTGACAAACAAGGTGTGGGAGGAGGTTACAAACAAGGTGTGGGAGGAAGTAACAAACAAGGTGTAGGAGGAGGTAACAAACAAGGTGTGGAAGGAGGTAACAAACAAGGTGTGGGAGGAGGTAACAAACAAGGTGTGGGATGAGGTAACAAATAAGGTGTAGGAGGAGGTAACAAACAAGGTGTGGGAGGAGGTAACCATTAAGGTGTGGGGGGACGTAACAAACAAGATGTGGGAGGAGGTAACAAACAAGGTGTGGGAGGAGGTAACCAAGAAGGTGCTGACCTTGAGCGTGTCCTCCAGCAGTGCTCTGTGCATGGCCGTCACACACTCGTGTTGACGCCGCCCGTCCAAGCAGACGCCCTCGCCAATGTTGTTGTTGTTGTTGTTGTTGTTGTTGTTGTTGTTGTTGTTGTTGCTGCTGCTGCTGCTGCTGCACGTGAAGGAGGAGGCGCTGTAGAGCAGCAGAAAGCGCCGGCTGGCCAGCATGTTGTCTTGCACTGAGTCCACCATGGCTGCAGACCGAGGAGCAGAACTCCAGCAGAAGAACTTTGGTGAAGACAATGTCCTCCGTGAGGGACACGCTTACCTTGCCCGGGCCGGCAGTCGCGTCCGGCTATGAAGAGTTTGTAACCGCAGGCTTTTTCCAGCACCTGAGGCAGGACGTGGAGGGCAAAGGCGCACACCTGGTCGCCGAAGCCCACCTCGCAGTTCAGCGGGTACGTGACGTAGGCATCGAACAGCTTCCCGTCGCAATCTGACATGAAAGGAAAATCATTCTAAACACGTTTTGTGTTCGTACTTTGTGCTATAGTGTTAGCTTCAGCGTCACATTAGCTGTAGTGTGCTAGTGTTAGCTTCAGCGTCACATTAGCTGTAGTGTGCTAGTGTTAGCTTCAGCGTCACATTAGCTGTAGTGTGCTAGTGTTAGCTTCAGCGTCACATTAGCTGTAGTGTGCTAGTGTTAGCTTCAGCTTGCTAGCGTCACATTAGCTGTAGTGTGCTAGTGTTAGCTTCAGCGTCACATTAGTTGTAGTGTGCTAGTGTTAGCTTCAGCTTGCTAGCGTCACATTAGCTGTAGTGTGCTAGTGTTAGCTTCAGCGTCACATTAGCTGTAGTGTGCTAGTGTTAGCTTCAGCTTGCTAGCGTCACATTAGCTGTAGTGTGCTAGTGTTAGCTTCAGCTTGCTAGCGTCACATTAGCTGTAGTGTGCTAGTGTTAGCTTCAGCTTGCTAGCGTCACATTAGCTGTAGTGTGTTAGTGTTAGCTTCAGCTTGCTAGCGTCACATTAGCTGTAGTGTGCTAGTGTTAGCTTCAGCGTCACATTAGCTGTAGTGTGCTAGTGTTAGCTTCAGCGTCACATTAGTTGTAGTGTGCTAGTGTTAGCTTCAGCGTCACATTAGTTGTAGTGTGCTAGTGTTAGCTTCAGCTTGCTAGCGTCACATTAGCTGTAGTGTGCTAGTGTTAGCTTCAGCGTCACATTAGCTGTAGTGTGCTAGTGTTAGCTTCAGCTTGCTAGCGTCACATTAGCTGTAGTGTGCTAGTGTTAGCTTCAGCGTCACATTAGCTGTAGTGTGCTAGTGTTAGCTTCAGCTTGCTAGCGTCACATTAGCTGTAGTGTGCTAGTGTTAGCTTCAGCTTGCTAGCGTCACATTAGCTGTAGTGTGCTAGTGTTAGCTTCAGCTTGCTAGCGTCACATTAGCTGTAGTGTGTTAGTGTTAGCTTCAGCTTGCTAGCGTCACATTAGCTGTAGTGTGCTAGTGTTAGCTTCAGCGTCACATTAGCTGTAGTGTGCTAGTGTTAGCTTCAGCGTCACATTAGTTGTAGTGTGCTAGTGTTAGCTTCAGCTTGCTAGCGTCACATTAGCTGTAGTGTGCTAGTGTTAGCTTCAGCGTCACATTAGCTGAAGTGTGCTAGTGTTAGCTTCAGCGTCACATTAGTTGTAGTGTGCTAGTGTTAGCTTCAGCTTGCTAGCGTCACATTAGCTGTAGTGTGCTAGTGTTAGCTTCAGCGTCACATTAGCTGTAGTGTGCTAGTGTTAGCTTCAGCGTCACATTAGCTGTAGTGTGCTAGTGTTAGCTTCAGCGTCACATTAGCTGTAGTGTGCTAGTGTTAGCTTCAGCGTCACATTAGCTGTAGTGTGCTAGTGTTAGCTTCAGCGTCACATTAGTTGTAGTGTGCTAGTGTTAGCTTCAGCTTGCTAGCGTCACATTAGCTGTAGTGTGCTAGTGTTAGCTTCAGCTTGCTAGCGTCACATTAGCTGTAGTGTGCTAGTGTTAGCTTCAGCGTCACATTAGTTGTAGTGTGCTAGTGTTAGCTTCAGCGTCACATTAGTTGTAGTGTGCTAGTGTTAGCTTCAGCGTCACGTTAGCTGTAGTGTGCTAGTGTTAGCTTCAGCGTCACATTAGCTGTAGTGTGCTAGTGTTAGCTTCAGCTTGCTAGCGTCACATTAGCTGTAGTGTGCTAGTGTTAGCTTCAGCGTCACATTAGCTGTAGTGTGCTAGTGTTAGCTTCAGCGTCACATTAGTTGTAGTGTGCTAGTGTTAGCTTCAGCTTGCTAGCGTCACATTAGCTGTAGTGTGCTAGTGTTAGCTTCAGCGTCACATTAGCTGTAGTGTGCTAGTGTTAGCTTCAGCGTCACATTAGTTGTAGTGTGCTAGTGTTAGCTTCAGCTTGCTAGCGTCACATTAGCTGTAGTGTGCTAGTGTTAGCTTCAGCGTCACATTAGCTGTAGTGTGCTAGTGTTAGCTTCAGCGTCACATTAGCTGTAGTGTGCTAGTGTTAGCTTCAGCGTCACATTAGCCGTAGTGTGCTAGTGTTAGCTTCAGCGTCACATTAGTTGTAGTGTGCTAGTGTTAGCTTCAGCTTGCTAGCGTCACATTAGCTGCAGTGTGCTAGTGTTAGCTTCAGCGTCACGTTAGCTGTAGTGTGCTAGTGTTAGCTTCAGCGTCACATTAGCTGTAGTGTGCTAGTGTTAGCTTCAGCGTCACATTAGTTGTAGTGTGCTAGTGTTAGCTTCAGCTTGCTAGCGTCACATTAGCTGTAGTGTGCTAGTGTTAGCTTCAGCGTCACATTAGTTGTAGTGTGCTAGTGTTAGCTTCAGCTTGCTAGCGTCACATTAGCTGTAGTGTGCTAGTGTTAGCTTCAGCTTGCTAGCGTCATATTAGCTGTAGTGCATTAGTGTTAGCAGCAGCTTGCTAGCGTCACAGTAGCTGTCGTGCGCTAGTGTTAGCTTAGCTGCACCAATGGCTGTGTTTACTTTAGCGCTGTTTTTCCACCCTACTTAAAACTGCGTAACCGCGTGAGTTAGCGTTAGCACTCAAGTCGCGCTGCGTCCTATTACCCTCATTTGCGTACAGGACAGGAAAGGACATCCGGAAGCAGAGCACAATGTCCACCTTGAAGAGGAAGTAGACGGCGACAGCGGCGACGAAGACTAGCGTGACGCCACTGAGAGCGCCGCCGATGTGGGCGATGACGGGCGGCTCTGGGAGACACAGGACAGGACTTGTCAAACACGAGACGGACCTGTCGGGACACGGCGCGTCCAGGCTCACCTTGCGGCCGCAGAGCAAAGTGTCCCTGAGGTATGCCCCGCCCACTTTGCGCTATACAGGTGTAATTGATGAAGAAGTCCTCCTCCTTCAGGTGCGCAATGGTCAGCAGTCGCTCCATCCAGACTCCTTTACTGGGATCGCCTTCAGTCCACACGCTAACCATCACACGCGAAACGTCAACGGTCCGGCCGACACGCAGCAAGACAGGCGGGCTGGACTGGTGTCCTGAAAGAGGCGGGAACTGACCGTACTGGCGAGGTGAAGACGGGGTCAGAAGCGTCGGTGTTGAAGACAAAATCGTCGTCGGCCAGCCAGAAAATGTCCACCATCGGATCTTGCGGGACTTTCCCAATGCACGGAACAAACACCTGACACGCACGCGTCAACCTGGAACCTGGACACAAACATATACTCAAATACACTAGTATATATACTGCATTATTGTGTACATTGTATACTATTTATACTCCATTATAATCTACAGTCCCAAGAGCTAGCTTCTGTAGCCGAGGATCGGACCGCCAAGTGCCCTGCCGTCGGCTGCCGCCCAGCTCACAATGCACCCGACCTCTATGGCCCCTGCTATGGGTGGTGAGCCCATTGGAGGGAGGACCCACGTTGCCTCTTCGGGCTGTGCCCGGCCGGGCCCCATGGGGGCAGGCCCGGCCACCAGGCGCTCGCCATTGTGCCCCACCTCCGGGCCTGGCTCCAGAGGGGGCCCCCGGTGATCCGCGTCCGGGCGAGGGAAATCTGGGTCCTTTATTTTTATTATTCGTCATGGAGGTCTTCGAGCTGCTCTGCTTTTTGCAGATGATGTGGTCCTGATGGCTTCATCTGGCCAGGATCTTCAGCTCTCGCTGGATCGGTTCGCAGCCGAGTGTGAAGCGACTGGGATGAGAATCAGCACCTCCAAGTCCGAGTCCATGGTTCTCGCCCGGAAAAGGGTGGAATGCCATCTTCGGGTTGGGGAGGAGACCCTGCCCCAAGTGGAGGAGTTCAAGTACCTCGGAGTCTTGTTCACGAGTGAGGGAAGAGTGGATCGTGAGATCGACAGGCGGATCGGTGCGGCATCTTCAGTAATGCGGACGCTGTATCGATCCGTTGTGGTGAAGAAGGAGCTGAGCCGGAAGGCAAAGCTCTCAATTTACCGGTCGATCTACGTTCCCATCCTCACCTATGGTCATGAGCTTTGGGTCATGACCGAAAGGACAAGATCACGGGTACAAGCGGCCGAAATGAGTTTCCTCCGCCGAGTGGCGGGGCTCTCCCTTAGAGATAGGGTGAGAAGCTCTGTCATCCGGGGGGAGCTCAAAGTAAAGCCGCTGCTCCTCCACATGGAGAGGAGCCAGATGAGGTGGTTCGGGCATCTGGTCAGGATGCCACCCGAACGCCTCCCTAGGAAGGTGTTTCGGGCACGTCCGACCGGTAGGAGGCCACGGGGAAGACCCAGGACACGCTGGGAAGACTATGTCTCCCGGCTGGCCTGGGAACGCCTCGGGATCCCCCGGGAGGAGCTGGACGAAGTGGCTGGGGAGAGGGAAGTCTGGGCTTCCCTGCTTAAGCTGCTGCCCCCGCGACCCGACCTCGGATAAGCGGAAGAAGATGGATGGATGGATGGATGGATGGATGTAGTCCTGCTGGTTTGTGAAGCAACTTCGATGAGAATCAGCACTTCCAAGTCCGAGTCCATGGTTCTTGCCCGGAAAAGGATGTAGTGCCATCTTGGGGTTGGGGAGAAGACCCTGCCCCAAGTGGAGGAGTTCAAGTACCTCTGAGTTTTGTTGACGAGTGAGGGAAGAGTGCAGCGTCTGCAGTGATGAGGACCCTGTATCGGCCCGTCGTGGTGAAAAAGGGGCTGAGCTGGAAGACAAAGCTCTCAATCGATCGATCTACGTCCCTACCCTCACCTATGGTCTTGAGCTTTGGGTTATGACCGAAAGGACAAGATCACAAAATGAGTTTCCTTCGCCGGGTGGCGGGTCTCTCCCTGAGAGGTAGGATGAGGAGCTCTGTCATCGGGGATCAAAGTAAAGCCGCTGCTCCTCCACATGGAGAGGAGCCAGATGAGGTGGTTCCGGCATCTGGTCAGGATGCCCCCTGAACACCTCGTGTTTAGGGCATGTCCGACCGGTAGTAGGCCACTGGGAAGACCCAGGACACGTTGGGGCTCGGTCCTGGCTGGCCGGGGAATGCCCTGGAGGAGCTGGACCAAGTGGCTGGGGAGGGGGAAGTCTGGGCTTTCCTGCTTAGGCTGCTGCCCCCGCGACCCCACCTTGGATAAGCGGAAGAAGATGGATGGATGGATGGATGCTGTATGGAGGTTTCTATCTGACTCATTAAAAATATGATTTAATGACTTCAAATTGATGAATCTGTTTCATTGTGAAATATAATCTTAAACCTGAAATAATATTAAACATTTAAATAGATAATAAATACACAAAATAAATGTAAATATTATGAAACTATATTATCGATTGCATACCTTCCATTTATTTTTGTATCATTCAAATATCAATTAGCGTAAATAGAAAATAATAATCCAAAACAGCTTTTTTTTTTTTTACCTCATTTTGAAAAACTACTGATTTTATGACGCCAATAAAGCTCATTAAATATAATATAGTAGAAAATTCACTCTTATTTTTTCCATTAATTTTATACATTAAAATCAAACCAATAAAAATGATCACCATAAGGTAAAATACGAATAAAAAGGTTATTGAAATTATTCCAAACATTTTGAAAAGTTGAACTCAACCAACAATAAATAATAATAACATTAATAATAATAATAATAATAATAATTTAAAAAAAGAATACATAATAATAATAATACAAAAAAAAGAAGAAGAATAATATAATACTAATAATGATCAAAGTGGTCCTCACCTATCGGTGCCTTGAAGATTTCATTGGCAGGTTTCAGGACTTGAGGCAGGAAGCAGTAATCCTCTGCAAACAAAAGAATGACGTCATCTCTCACGCCCTCTGGTGGCTGAGCGCAGGAGTGCAGCAAAGACATGTTGCTACTGAGATGAGGGCGCTGCTGTCCCTGACCTTGGACCCAGGCCTCGATGGTCTCAGACACAGACACTGTCGCCCCGCCCAGGTCAAAGGTCAGCGTGCAGGTGTAGAAGTCATTGTTTTGGGGGTCCACGTCCAGGATCTTCAGCCTGGCCTTGCTGCGGTAGACGTGTCCCGCCTCGCCGTCCTCCACCAGCTCGCAGCCCTGCGGGACAAACGCCATCAGCCTCTCGTCCCCTCCTGTTTCCGTGGCAACGCCTCACTCACTTTGCGCCAGCTGACGGAGTAGGGGACGCCGTAGCCGTCCAGTTTTTTCATGACGTCCTTGAGCGGACAGGACAGAGTGTCGGTCACGCCGACCGTCAGGACCTGGGGGGCTTTGCGGGGCCTCCAGCACTCGCCGTCCCCCTGACGCTCCACCAGCAGCTCCGTCGACAGTTTGTAGCAACCTGAGCCGCTTCTGTTGGGGCCGCATGGTCAAATGATCACATGGTCACATGATCGCATGGTCACATGATCACATGGTCACATGATCACATGGTCAAATGATCACATGGTCACATGATCGCATGGTCACATGATCACATGGTCACATGATCACATGGTCAAATGATCACATGGTCACATGATCACATGGTCAAATGATCGCATGGTCACATGATCACATGGTCAAATGATCACATTATCACATGGTCACATGATCACATGTCACATGATCACATGGTCACATGCTCACATGGTCAAATGATCACATGACCACATGTCACATGATCACATGGTCACATGATCACATGTCACTTGATCACATGGTCAAATGATCACATGATCACATGATCACATGATCGCATGGTCACATGATCACATGGTCACATGATCACATGGTCACATGATCACATGGTCAAATGATCACATGGTCACATGATCACATGGTCACATGATCACATGGTCAAATGATCACATGATCACATGTCACATGATCACATGGTCAAATGATCACATGGTCACATGATCACATGTCACTTGATCACATGGTCAAATGATCACATGATCGCATGGTCACATGATCGCATGGTCACATGCTCACATGGTCAAATGATCACATGACCACATGTCACATGATCACATGGTCACATGATCACATGGTCACATGATCGCATGGTCAAATGATCACATGATCACATGGTCACATGATCGCATGGTCACATGCTCACATGGTCAAATGATCACATGACCACATGTCACATGATCACATGGTCACATGATCACATGTCACTTGATCACATGGTCAAATGATCACATGATCACATGATCACATGATCGCATGGTCACATGATCACATGGTCACATGATCACATGGTCACATGATCACATGGTCAAATGATCACATGGTCACATGATCACATGGTCACATGATCACATGGTCAAATGATCACATGATCACATGTCACATGATCACATGGTCAAATGATCACATGGTCACATGATCACATGTCACTTGATCACATGGTCAAATGATCACATGATCGCATGGTCACATGATTGCATGGTCAAATGATCACATGGTCACATGATCGCATGGTCACATGATCACATGGTCACATGATCGCATGGTCACATGATCACGTGGTCAAATGATCACATGATCACATGGTCACATGATCACATGTCACTTGATCACATGGTCAAATGATCACATGGTCACATGATCACATGGTCACATGATCACATGACCACATGTCACATGATCACATGTCACTTGATCACATGGTCACATGATCGCATGGTCACATGATCACATGGTCAAATGATCACATGATCACATGGTCACATGATCACATGGTCAAATGATCACATGGTCACATGATCGCATGGTCACATGATCACATGGTCAAATGATCACATGATCACATGGTCACATGATCACATGGTCAAATGATCACATGGTCACATGATCGCATGGTCACATGATCACATCATCAAATGATCACATGATCACATGGTCACATGATCACATGTCACATGATCACATGGTCACATGATCGCATGGTCACATGATCGCATGGTCACATGGTCACATGATTGCATGATCACATGGTCACATGATCAGATGGTCACATGATCACATGATTGCATGGTCGCATGATTGCATGATCACATGATCAGATGGTCACATGGTCACATGATCACATGATCAGATGGTCACATGGTCACATGATCACATGATCAAATGGTCACATGGTCACTTTTTAGTGGAGTCCACTTTTATTTCCATTTATTCCCAGTTAGATGTTTTTTAATCAATTGACGTCACTGAAAAATATACCATTCAAATGTCCAATTATTTACTATCAATTAATTATAATTATTATTCATAATTGAAATTAATTAAATTTCATCCAATCACATGTAAGTTAATTACCCTGAAATACTTTGAATTCAAATTAATTCATAAAAATTGTTTACATCGTTTACCTGAAATTAATTTTCCTCAAAATGTTTGATTTAAAATGTCTTTAAAATTCAATTCAAGTGTTTATAATCTATTTATTTTAAAAACAATTCTGTAAAATTTGTATCAAATTTAGATGATTTTACTTGAAATGAATTACTCATGAAATAAATAAAGTTTTGATTCATTTCATCTTGAAATTCGGGCCTACCTGACCACACACTGGTACTGTCCGCTGTCCTCCAGCGTGACGTTGAGCAGCCACAAGGTTTCTCCCAGCACCACAACACCAGCGCTGACGTTGCCCAGCTCCTCGCCCGTCTCCAGGCGGCGCCAGCTGACCTCGTACGGCACGGCGGCGAAGTCGAAGACGTCGGGGGCTACCAGGGTGCAGTTGATCATGGCGGCGTCCCCCGGCACCGTGAAGACCTTCTCGAACTGCAGCTGGTAGTCGGTGCAGTTGTCTGCAGCGCATTATATATATATATATATATATATATATATATATACATACATACATACATACATACATATATATTTATATATATATATATACACATACAGGTGTATATATATATATATATATATATATATATATATATATATGTATGTGTGGGAAAAAAATCACAAGACTATTTCATCTCTACAGGCCTGTTTCATGAGGGGGGGGTACCCTCAATCGTCAGGAGATTTTAATGGGAGCATTCGCATACCATGGTTTATATAGGGCACAGAGTGGGTGGGTACAGGCTGGCCTAGGGGCGTGGTGATTGGCTCATGTGTTACCTAGGAGGTGTTTCCGTCTATGGCGGCATGTTGTTACAATTTCGCTGCGCTTGTTGAGGGATGACAGGTCTGGACGGTAAATAATAAACAGTTTCTCTTTCAAGCATAGGTTGCATCTTTTATTACCACTATTGTAAGGTGTGCTGGATGCAAGAATTTGCCATGTTATTGAATATTCAACATTATTGTCTTTGAGGTCCCAAATGTGTTTGCTGAGTTCTGTGGTATTTCGCAGGTTTTTGTTCCTGAAAGAAGCCTTGTGATTGTTCCATCTGGTTTTGAATTCTCCCTCGGTTAATCCTACATATGTGTCGGATGTGTTAATGTCCTTGCGTATTACCTTAGATTGGTAGACAACTGATGTTTGTAAGCACCTCCCATTGAGGGGGCAATCATATATATATATATATATATATATATATATATATACACATATACATACATACATATATATATACACAGTACATGGGGCGGTATAGCTCGGTTGGTAAAGTGGCTGTGCCAGCAATTTCAGGGTTCCAGTTTTGATCCCCACTTCCGTCATCCTAGTCACTGCCGTCGTGTCCTTGGGCAAGACACTTTACCCACCTGCTCCCAGTGCCACCCACACTGCTTTAAAAATGTAACTTAGATATTGGGTTTCACTATGTAAAGCGCTTTGAGTCACTAGAGAAAAGCGCTATATAAATATAATTCACTTCACTTCACTTCACATATATACAAATATATATCCATATAATATATATACATATAGGTATATATATATATTTATATATACACATATATATATACGTATATATACATACATGTATATACACATACATACATGTGTATATATACATATAATATATATATATATATATGTATATATACATATATATGTACATATATCTATATATATACATATATACTGTATATATATGTCTTAATAAGGTTATCCAAAAAATAGTGCTCGATACCGTAGTAGAGCGCAATATATGTATGTGTGGGGGAAAATCACAAGACTACTTCATCTCTACAAGCCTGTTTCATGAGGGGTTCCCTCAATCATCAGGAGATTTTTTTATTATTTTTTTTAATTTTTTATTTTAAATCTCCTGATGATTGAGGGAACCCCTCATGAAACAGGCTTGTAGAGATGAAGTAGTCTTGTGATTTTTTCCCACACATACATATATATACTGTATATATGTATATGTATACATGTATATGTATAAATATATATATACACATATAAACATATATATGTATATATATACATACAGTATGTATATATACATATATATGTATACATACAAATATATATAAGAATATATATATATATATATATATATATATATATATATATATATACATAAATATATAGTTTTACTTTTTTTAAAATTCATTTATAAACATAAACATTAACTTAAAAAAGGAACTGATCAACAAAAAACATATCAATTATTGAACTTGAAATAAATAAAATATAAATAACATTTACAGAAAAGAAAACGTAAATTAAAAAAATAAACACATTATATATATATATATATATATATATATATATATATATATATATATATATATATATATATATATATATATATATATATATATATATATATATATAAATATATATATATATATATATTTTTTTTTTTTAAATGTTTGTTTAGTCAAACATTTTCTTTTTTGTAAATGTTATTTATTTCAAGTTCAATAATTGATATGTTTTTGTTGATCGGTTCCTTTTTTCAAATGAATGAACATTTTCTGGGAGGTTAAACATTTCCTTCTTTTTTTTTTTTTTCACAGAATTTTTCGGATCAATACTTTTCATCCCACTTGTCCAAGATTGCAACAGGTTGGAAAATAAAGTCGGACATTGCACTCTGGCAGGTCCACAGGCAGGGAGGACAGATAACAGACGGATAATATTAATAACAGAGAATTATATTAACAATAATATGAGTCATGTTAATAATAGATAATTAGTCACAATCAGCACAAACTGACTTGTTAAAGTTCAACGCTTCGTTTTGTTGTGGTTGTTTTTTTCTAGTTGAACGCTCTTTTATTTTTTTTATTTTTTTTGTGGTTGAACGTTACCATTTTTTTTTTAAACGTTTCGTTATTTATTAATATTACTTAGTTTTTTAAACATGTACTTTTTTAATGCATTTGTTTTTAATGTTATGTTAAATTGTCCCTTTTTAAATAAAATTCAAGTTAAATGTTTCCCTTTTTTATTTTTATATATATATATATATATATATATATATATATATATATATATATATGTATGTGTGGGGAAAAAAAATCACAAGACTATTTCATCTCTACAGGCCTGTTTCATGAGGGGGGGTTCCTTCAATCATCAGGAGAAAAATCTGAGGGGGGGGTTCCTTCAATCATCAGGAGAAAAATCTCCTGATGATTGAGGGAACCCCCTCATGAAACAGGCCTGTAGAGATGAAATAGTCTTGTGATTTTTTTTCCCCACACATACATATATTGCGCTCTACTACGGTATCGAGCACTATTTTTTGGATAACCTTATTAAGACATATATATATATATATATATATATATATATATATATATATATATATATATATATATATATATACACACACATATATATATATAATTTTATTTTTATTTTTTTAAAGTTGAACGGTTGCTTTTTTAAGTAAATATTAATTGTTCTTTGGTTTTGTTAGTGGTTTATTTAATTTCAGTTGAATGTTTCCTTTTTCATAAATTGTACTCATTTCCTTCCATCCATCCATTTTCTACCGCTTGTCCCTTTTGGGGTCACGGGGGGGGGGGTGCTATTTATTTTTTAATATTAAGTTTGTAAGTTTTCTCATTTTTATTTTAGAATTTATTTTAAAGAATTATGAAGTTGAACAGGTTGCTTTTCTAAAGTGAATGTTATTTTTATTACTTATTTTATTACTTTATTTTCAGTTTCACTTTTTTAAACAAATTGTAATTATTTATTTTCATTTTTAAGTTGAACGTTTCCTATTTTACATATATATGTAAATATGTGTATATATTTATATATATACATACATATACATATATATATACATATATATATACATATACATATATATATATATATATATATATATATATATATATATATATATATATATATATATATATATATATATATATATATATATATATATATATATGTATATTACAGATATTATTGGCCAATAAATGCGTTAAAATGTAATATCGGAAATTATCGGTATCGTTTTTTTAATTATCGGTATCGGGTTTTTTTTTTTGTTTTGTTTTTTTTTTTTGTTTTTTTTATTAAATCAATATAAAAAACAAAAGATACACTTACAATTAGTGCACCAACCCAAAAAACCTCCCTCCCCCATTTTCACTCATTCGTATAAAAGGGTTGTTTCTTTCTGTTATTAATATTGTGGTTCCTACATTATATATCAATATATATCAATACAGTCTGCAAGCACACATGATGCTGCTCCACTAATAGTACTAACCTTTAACACTTCATTTTACTCATTTTCATTAATTACTAGTTTCTATGTAACTGTTTTTATATTGTTTTACTTTCTTTTTTATTCAAGAAAATGTTTTTAATTTATTTATCTTATTTTATTTTATTTTTATTTTTTTTAAAGTACCTTATCTTCACCATACCTGGTTGTCCAAATTAGGCATAATAATGCGTTGATTCCACGACTGTATATATCGGTTGATATCGGTATCGGTAATTAAAGAGTTGGACAAAATCGGAATATCAGACATCGGCAAAAAGCCATTATCGGACATCCCTAGTATATATATATATATACACACACACACACACACACACACACACACACACACACACACACACACACACACACACACACACACACAATCTATTTATATCTGCACCTTATGGCTCTTTTATCCTGCACTACAATGAGTTAATGCAACGAAATGTTGTTCTTATATATATATATATATATATATATATATATATATATATATATATATATATATATATATATATATATATATATATATATATATATATATATATATATATATATATATATATATATATATATATATATATATATATATATATATATATGTCTTAATAAGGTTATCCAAAAAATAGTGCTCGATACCGTAGTAGAGCGCAATATATGTATGTGTGGGAAAAAAAATCACAAGACTATTTCATCTCTACAGGCCTGTTTCATGAGGGGGGGTACCCTCAATCATCAGGAGATTTTAATGGGAGCATTCACATACCATGGTTTATATAGGGCACAGAGTGGGTGGGTACAGGCTGGCGTAGGGGCGTGGTGATTGGCTCATGTGTTACCTAGGAGGTGTTTCCGTCTGTGGCGGCATGCTGTTACAATTTCGCTGCGCTTGTTGAGGGATGACAGGTCTGGACGGTAAATAATAAACAGTTTCTCTTTCAAGCATAGGTTGCATCTTTTATTACCACTATTGTAAGGTGTGCTGGATGCAAGAATTTGCCATGTTATTGAATATTCAACATTATTGTCT